>NC_142948.1:5584040-5589040 GCF_046866305.1 Octopus bimaculoides | reverse complement strand
TGACCTACTCATTCTTGTTAAAGGAAGAGGTGGATCACAAATCACAATACACTTTGTTCACAGCAAGATCTGACTATCACATAACGACTGAGGTCCACAATACACTTGGATGGTAGCCAGATCTCTCTCACACATGATGAAAGCTATTCTCAATAGACTTGGCTGACCGCTAGATTTGTCCGAAGCATGAAAACACTTGTTTCACAATACACTTGGCTGATGGTTAGAATTGTCTTGCACATGATGACCGTTGTTTACATTCGACTTGGGCTGAAAGCCAGATCTGTCTAACACATGATGATTGTGGTTCTCAATTAGCTGATAGCTAGATCTAACACAGGATGGCAGTTGTTTACAATACGCTGGGTTATGCTATTCAATGTTATCCTGAAAGAGATTAAAGTAAACAAAAGACACCCACAGCATTCAAACAGTGCCTGGACAAATTCATCCAAGAAAGACCGGACAAACCAGCAACACCTGGATACATCTCAGCCATTAGCAGTTCTTTGCTTGAGTGCTTTTGATGTCTTGAGATATGGCTTAACACTTTGGCATTCAGATTGTTCTGTCAAATGTGAAGCTTATTTATTTACATGCTTTTACCCTCCTCTCTGTTAGCAGGCACAAGCACTTACACACACACACACACACACACACACACTCACACACACGTAGATGCATGATGGGAACTGCAGCCTACCAGCTTCAATTGCATGGCTTCAGAACACGGGGAAGTGGAAGACCCAGGAAGACGTGGGATGAAGTACTGAAGAACGACCTCAGGATGCTGAACCTCTCTGGTGAGACAGCAAAGGACCAAGATACCTGGCACCTTGCTGTACCCAAGAAGACCCAATACTCCACAGCTGAAGTGTTAAGACTGATTCCTCTGGTGGTGAAATGCACCCGTGGTGGTGCCATGTAAAAACATTTGTACATATATTTGTATATATATATATTTATTTATTTATTTATATATCAGTCTGTGTGTGTGTGTGTGTGTGTGTGTGTGTGTGTGTGTGAATCTGTCTTTCAGTCGTTTCACTTCCTCTTTAAACAGCCTCTCACTCTGTTTCGTTCTCTTTCTCTCTCTATCTCTATCTATCTCCATTCTATCTGTCTTATCTGTGTAGAAACTGTTGATTAGCTTACCTCATAATTTATTTAAATCATTTTGACCTAAGCAAAAATGACATAACCAAACAAAAGCCAGCAATCTACCTCCCTCCCTTCCTCCCACTCTCTCTCTCTCCCTTTTCCTTTCCCTTCCTGGCCGTAATCAGAAATGATAGCTGTTATGTCAGATTTACTCGCTACTTTATTTCTGTTTTATTTTGAAGAAACACAGTAAAATTACTGTAATGTTTTATAGCCTTAATAGAGACTAGCTGTCATTGAAGTTTAGAATATTCAAATTATTTATTTTGTTACAAAGATTTAATCTGACATTTTAACTGGTTTTACGAAAGAAAAAAAATGCAGAGATGAAGATCCAATCAGAAATTAACAACAAATAACTACAACAACAACAACAACAACAACAACAAAATACCTAAAATGCATTAATAAACAAACAAACAAAAATAAACTTGAATGAATTGATGAATAATTAAATAAATAAATCATTAATAAATAGATAAATAATGATGAGAAACGATGCTTTATAACACTGCCATTCATGTTGGAAATGTTCTCTTTAGTTCATTTGTAGTTTTATGGTGTTGCCTTTTGAATTTGTTTCTTCATAGAATCAACTTAAATGAATGTGTTTCTGTTTCTTTGGAGTTTCTTCTAAAAGACAGGTTTGTTACTAAGGATTTGTAAGTACTCTGCCGTTAAGAATATCACTTTGAAGTTACATAGGTCTGTGTTCAATATCACACTGTAGTATCTTGGCTGACTGTCTTCTACCAGGGGTTTCAGCTTTTCTTTAATATCTTCTGAGTGAAAGGCAGTGAGCTAGCAGAAACATTAGCATGCCAAGGTGGTGAGCTAGCAGAAACATTAGCATGCCAAGGTGGTGAGCTAGCAGAAACATTAGCATGCCAAGGTGGTGAGCTAGCAGAAACATTAGCATGCCAAGGTGGTGAGCTAGCAGAAACATTAGCATGCCAAGGTGGTGAGCTGGCAGAGACATTAGCATGCCAAGGTGGTGAGCTAGCAGAGACATTAGCATGCCAAGGTGGTGAGCTAGCAGAGACATTAGCATGCCAAGGTGGTGAGCTAGCAGAAACATTAGCATGCCAAGGTGGTGAGCTAGCAGAAACATTAGCATGCCAAGGTGGTGAGCTGGCAGAAACATTAGCATGCCAAGGTGGTGAGCTGGCAGAAACATTAGCATGCCAAGGTGGTGAGCTAGCAGAGACATTAGCATGCCAAGGTGGTGAGCTAGCAGAGACATTAGCATGCCAAGGTGGTGAGCTGGCAGAAACATTAGCATGCCAAGGTGGTGAGCTGGCAGAAACATTAGCATGCCAAGGTGGTGAGCTGGCAGAAACATTAGCATGCCAAGGTGGTGAGCTGGCAGAGACATTAGCATGCCAAGGTGGTGAGCTGGCAGAGACATTAGCATGCCAAGGTGGTGAGCTAGCAGAGACATTAGCATGCCAAGGTGGTGAGCTAGCAGAGACATTAGCATGCCAAGGTGGTGAGCTAGCAGAGACATTAGCATGCCAAGGTGGTGAGCTAGCAGAGACATTAGCATGCCAAGGTGGTGAGCTAGCAGAGACATTAGCATGCCAAGGTGGTGAGCTAGCAGAAACATTAGCATGCCAAGGTGGTGAGCTAGCAGAGACATTAGCATGCCAAGGTGGTGAGCTAGCAGAGACATTAGCATGCCAAGGTGGTGAGCTAGCAGAGACATTAGCATGCCAAGGTGGTGAGCTAGCAGAGACATTAGCATGCCAAGGTGGTGAGCTAGCAGAGACATTAGCATGCCAAGGTGGTGAGCTGGCAGAAACATTAGCATGCCAAGGTGGTGAGCTGGCAGAAACATTAGCATGCCAAGGTGGTGAGCTAGCAGAGACATTAGCATGCCAAGGTGGTGAGCTGGCAGAAACGTTAGCACGCTGGGCGAAATGCTTACCGGTATTTTGTCTGCTGTTACATTCTGGGTTCAAGTTCCGCCGAGGTCGACTTTGCCTTTCATCCCTTCGGGGTCGATAAATTAAGTACCAGTTACGCACTGGGGTCGATGTAATCGACTTAATCTCTTTGTCTGTCCTTGTTTGTCCCCTCTATGTTTAGCCCCTTGTGGGCAATAAACAAATAAGACACATTAACATGCCAGGTGAGATACTTAGTGGTATTTCGTCTGTCTTTACATTCTGAGTTCAAATTCTGCCAAGGTTGACTTTGCTTTTCATCCTTTCGGGGTCAATAAATTAAGCATCAATTGTATACTGAGGTCGATCTAATCAACTGGCCCCCTCCCCTAAAATTTCAGGCCATGTGTCTAGAGTAGAAAGGAATATCTTGTGAGTGAAATTTTAGTCACTGGAATGTGTACAAGAAATCATTGCATGCATGTATATATATATCTGTGTATTTATATATATCTGTGTATTTATATATATATATATTCTGTCATTCTTTTATTTGCTTCAGTCGTTTGACTGCGGCCATGCTGGAGCATCACTTTGAAAGGTTTTAGTCGAACAAATCGACCCCAGCACTTACATTTTTTTAAAAAGCCAAGTACTTATTCTGGTAGTCTCTTTTGCTGAACTGCTAAGTTACAGGGATGTAAACACACCAACACTGGTTGTCAAGCAGTGATAGAGGGACAGACACAGACGCACATGTGTATATATATATATATATATATATATATATCTCACTGTAAGCTCTACTTAATGCTACTACCTCTAAGGTAGACATCACTCAATAAAGAGTTTGTAGTGTAAGCATTTATTGTGAGAACTAGAAAGTTCAATACCTTGCAGTGACTAGGGATCAATGGTTTCCTCCTTGGCATCAAGAAGGATGTAAACATTGGTGAGAAAACTGATAAGAAATACAGAAATTCCATTTGGTATTTGTTCTACTAAAGTTGCACAGGTTCACTCTTCTGGCTCTTGCCAAATGCTGTTCCTGTAATTGATTGAAGGGAATTATAGTAGCAGCAAGATTGATGATTTACAAGATTGATGATACATAGCAATCATCATATAATATTATGATGTGGGTTTTTATTTTTGGCTGTTCTAAGTGCTGTAATTTTAGTTGCTAATTATTGTAGAGGAATTATTCTCTGATAACGAAATGAAATTAAATTCGGACTTTGCTGAATTTATTTTTGTGTCATTGAGAATTCTTTGAGCAGGCTTTAAGAAGGTTGGTGTTTCTCAATTGTTAAGGTGTTAAAAGTTGATTAACTTGATACAAATTCGTCTGTCCAGCTGAGAAATTATCACATTAACTGTGAAACTTTAGATGTTTGAAAACATTGTCAATTATTGCTTTAAGGGTTATTTAGAAAACAGAGCATGAGCGTCAAGAAAATTCCAAGACATGAACCGGCAGGAAATAATTACAGGCACATGACTGCTCTGACACCAATACCTAAAATCTTATGTTGGTTGTATTGAAAATCAAAAGAAGATTTTCTCACAGACACACACAATTACAAACGTATGTATGTACATACACATATATACGCCTACATAAATATACATTTCTGCTGAAGAATTTAATGTTTGGTTATTCGATTAGGGTCAGAAATACTTTTAGGGAAGCTTTGAAGGTGAAATACCAAAAATGAGTATGAAAAGAAATCGAACCTCATGTCTGAAATGATAAATAAATGGATCAACATTTAACTACATAACAGAACTGAGTGAGGTTACCAATAAAAGTAAAATACTATTTTAGAGCATCTCTAAGAAAATAACTGTAATTAATTAATTGTTAATTACTCTGTATCATTTTCCATTTTACCGCTGCCGCCACCGTGTGAGTGAGTATGGCCTAGTATGGCCTAGTATGGCCAAGGCTCT
>NC_142948.1:5566540-5579040 GCF_046866305.1 Octopus bimaculoides | reverse complement strand
ACACACACACACACACTATGGATGTCTTTCAGTTTCTGTCTACCAAATCTACTCACAAGACTTTGGTCAGCTCAAGGCTATAAAAGAAATCACTTACCCAAGGCACCACTACCATGCTGGGGGAATGAACTCAGAACTATGCGACCAGAAACCAAACTTCTTACCACACAGCCATGCTTGTGCCTGTCATAAGAAATATCTCATTGACTGATTGGCAATAAGATAGTTTAATGTCTTCGCTGAAGAGATAATTCTGTACCTTGAAATAATATTTCAAGTTGTGCAACCCATGAGCTATGAAGCTAAATATCTCACCCATTCATTCTATCAACACATATTTGCTGTCTATTGTTAATATATTAATTTGTAATGGGATCTGTTATTGATTAAACGGTTCTATTGATGACAGTTATGATTGCAAATAATGATCTGAAAACATTAATATCCACAAATGAAGCTGCTTCCTTTTAGAGAGAGGAAAAGAGGTATTTGATGGTTTAGAATTTATTGTTTGATATCAGAATGGATTCTCCTTACTTTCGATTTATGATATGACACAATTCAGCCCCCTCCGCAATCACTTGCCTCATCATCAGGGTCATTATCATCATAATCATCATCATCATTGTCGTCCCCCTAACCCCACCTCTTCTTCCTATACATCATCATCATTGATGTCATCACCATGTCGATCGCAATAATTATCATCCTCTTTAACATTGGTTTTATAATGATCCTCTGTCTTCTCCCTACCCCTCCGCATTATCATCATCACTGATATCATTATCATCTTGATTGTGATAATTATTATCAATATCATCATTGATACTGTATTACTACAATAATAATAGTAATGATAATAATAATATAAACGACAAAAACAACAGCAACACCACTACCACCAACAACAACAACAACGTTAACAATGATGATCTCAAAGTTTGGCACTAGGCCAACAAATTTAAGCAGAAAGGGAGGGGGCAATAAATTACATCAGCCCCAATATTCAACTGGTACTGTATTTATTGACCTCACAAGGGATGAAAGCTGTAAAGATCAACTAATGATCAATAAAGCCATAACTGAAGACAGCTGCAGAAAGAAGAAAGGCCTAAGTATGACCTGGATCGACTACCTTTAAGAAGGAATATATTCACAGACACAACAGAGTTGGGACCTACATACACTGGAAGCTATGCCAACACTATAGAATAACAACAGAAAAAAATGGTGTAAGCACATGCCAGAAAAGGTCACAGAAAATGTGAAAGCAACCGTACTATGGGATATGCCAACACATACAGTTGTTGTGCCAATCAGTTTGTGCCAGTCATGAGGCCAAATATCCCTGAAAGTTTCATTTGAATCCATCCAGCAGTTCTTGAAATATCCTGTCCACGGACAAACAAACAAATAAATACAACTGAAAACAATACCTCTGCCTTTGCTAAGGCAGAGGTAATAATAATATAATAAAAGTAATAATAATGACTAGAAATTGCAAATTACTTGACTAAATATCTCACTCAGTATTAAGTTCTGTCTCTTTAACGACAGTAGAGTGGCAGAGTTTGATAGAGTATTGTGAAAAAAATGTCTTGTGATATTTCTCCAAATCCTTTCATGTTCTATATTCAAATTTTAGCAAGATCAATTTTGCCTGTTATTCCTCTGAGTTCAATGAAACAAAGTACCAGTCATATACAAGGGCTTGATGTATCTTTTAACCCCAACACTTCTTGAATTGCTAGCTTTTTCCCTAAATTACAAACAATTATTTCTGTTGTCATTGCTGTATGATTAATCATTATTAAACCAGGTTATTTTGTATTCAGTTTTCATCTATCATTTGTTTATTGCTTGTATATGAGGTGACCTACTTCATCATTATTATTATTATTATTATTTTCATTATTATTATTATTATTATCATTATTATTATTATTGCTGTTGTTGTTGTTGTTATACATTTTCTTTTTTATCTATTTGAATTGATTCCTGTATATTCATTGATGAATGCAAATATGCAAATTTTTTTTCTGGAGTAATTTCTTTCAAGTCTTTCAAATATTTTTCAAGATGCCAATGTACACACACACACACACACACACACACACACACTCACACAAATGTACATATACCGGCATAAACACAAACGTATGCATACAAGGACACACATGCTCAAACACATGCACATACACACATGCATACATCCACATACACATGCCCAAATACACACACAAACACATGCATACATAATACTTACATACATGCACACACACATATGCACAAACAGGCACACAAACACACACACACATGGATGCGTGCATGCACACATTCCCAAACACTCACATACATGCTCACACATGCATACAGGCATATGCACACATGCATACACATACACAAACATGCATGCATATACATATATACATGCATGCACACACATACATCCACATATGCACACACATACATACATGCATATGCACATACACAAGCATGCACCCACATACACATACATTCATACACATGGTCTCTTTGTCATACAAACATGCACAGTCAGTAATTTCCATAAACTCGACTGTCTATCCGTCTTTACTGAAGTAGATACATGTTCAGAAAGTATTTCCTGCAAATCAAACCAGTTGGGATCTATTTTATTTATTGATTTAGGCTCTCTTTATTGTTAACTCAACTATTGTTGGAGAAAAATCCTTCCCATAGTACCCTACCACCACGACCACCACCAACAAGAAAGAAAATCAGGAAAAGCAAAATGAAATAAGTTTAAAAAAAAAAATACATCCGAATTTCTTCTGAATAAGTATGCGGAATTTATCATCTTCAGTGAAATGCTGGGGTTGAGGCAACATACTTAATAACACTTTGTTGAATTGCTCATACAGTAAATAAATAGATATATAAATAAAAATATAAATAAACAGAAATAAAAATTCATTAAAAAAAAATCCAATTGAATGAATTCTTCAGAAAATACAATTTCTTAGTTGTTTCCTCTCAAAAATTGTTCAGTGTGTCTCATCTTGTAGTTCTTTGAACTTGGTTCTTTATCAACCAACTTTACCTCTTCAGTTTACAACTGAAGTTGTCCTTTTTACTTTAAGTTTGTATTTTTCTCTTGTTCTTTTATTATTCCACGAGTAACTACAAGATGAATATTCCTCCCTGTCTCTCTCTCTCATTTTGCACTTGTTAAAATTCTGGTAGAAGAACTGTTTATGAAGTAAAGAGCTACTTGTAAATACCTAAAGGAATTTCAAGTTGAAAAATCTAAAAAATGAGAAAACAAAGATAAATGCCTACTTTCTAATGGGTAGGTCTGTAATTTCTTTTCTTTTTCGAAAGCCTCAAAATTAATCTTAGATATTAGCAATATAACACCTTGCAAAAATGGTGGAAGCATTATCTAATTTGGAATTTAGAATAAAGAATATGATTGAATACTTCTTTGGTTTTTATTTTTCATATTCCTCCAATTTTTGTTTCATTTTTTTTTCTTCTTGTTTTATCCTGTAGATGTCACTCCCTACTTAGTGTAGTCACTTTAGGCAATAGTCTTTCCGAATTTTACCGTAAACTGCAATAAGTATAAAAATTGTATTTTTTTTTTTACCTCTCTTTATTTATTAGTATCTTTACTTTTCTTTTACGTTTCAAATTTGAAATTTCTTGATGTCTCATAATCTTTGTCATTCTCAAATTCATAAATATAGAAATACATAAATATATGAGTAATACAGCACAATGAAATGACAGGAAAGAAAAAGGCGGAGGGGGAAAAAAAGAGACCATTCAATTATTTCTCTTTATATCAGCTTTTATTGCTGAAATAATCTTAAACATACAGTGGAATATTTCTAGAAATAAGAATGAAATTAGGATTAATCTTTTCAATCTATGCAAAACAAAATGGTTACCAGCAAAAATAAAATGAATGTCATGCTGACTCAGATAGATATTAGGGGTTATATGGGTTTATATATCTCAGGTGTACAAGGACTGCACTGCTCATTTACCAAAAATAGTAAATTGTTTTTTTTTTTTTTTTTGGTTCTCTAGACCTCAGTCAAACCGTCCAACCCATGCCAGCATGGAAAACGGACATTAATCGATGATAATGATGGATTTTGTTTCCTGCTATGTCATGAAGCATTCTCATCATAATTTGTTTTAAAATCTAATATCATCACCATCGTCATTGTCATCATTATCATCATCATTGTCATCACCATCATCATCATCATCATCATCATCATTGTCATCACTGTCGTCATTGTCATCATCATCATTGTCAATATCGTCATCATCATCATCATTGATGTTGTCGTTGTCATCGTCGTCATCATTGTCTTCATCATCTTCATCATAATGATCGCCATCATCATCATCATTGTCATCACTGTCATCATCATCGATGTCATCATCATCGTTGTCATCATCATCATCACCATCATCACTGTTTTCATGTCAACTTTTCGTGCTTGCATGGGTCAGATGGAATTAGTTGAGGCAGATTTCATTTGACTGGATGCCCTTCCTGTTACCAACCTTCACCTCTTTCCAAGCAAGGAAATACTTCAGCACAGCCAGACATGATTACACAGGGAAATTGTAAAATGAAGGACACTGCTTGTATGATAGTGACAGTTGCTTACGACTGTTGAGTGACGTTAGCTTCCAAGGAAGGTGACATCTTGTATCTCTTGCTTGTTGCAGTCATTAGACCATGGCCATGCTGGAGCACTGCGTTGAAAATTTTTTTATTGAATGAATTGACCCCAGTACTTATCTCTTTTTAAAGCTTGGTACTTATTCTATCAGTCTCTTTTGCCAAACCACTAAGTTACAGGGATGTAGACATACCAACACAGGTTATCGAGTGGTGGTGAGGGATAAACAGAGACACAAAGACACACACATATCCGCACACGCACGCACACACACACACACACACACACACGCACACACACACACACACACAGAAGCTTCTTTCAGGTCCCGTCTACCAAATCCACACACAAGGCTTTGGGTGGACTGAGGCAATAATAGAAGACACTTGCTCAAGGTGACATGCAATGAGACTGAACCTGGTACCATGTGATTGGGAAGCAAGCTTCTTACCATACAGCCACACACACACACACACACACACACACACATATAAATACATGAATATATCTACACACACAATCACGCATACACACACAGATACACTTATATATATATATGCATATATTTGCGTATGTAGATGTGTGTGTGTTACATACATTTGTATGTATGTCTATATACATACAACATATGCAACAGGAAAACTGGAAATTCATTATAGCAAAATATATGCATTTACTTTGTTATAAATATATGTGTGTGAGTATATATATATATAAATAAATATATTTATGTATGTATGTATGTATGTATGTATGTAAAAACCCAGTAAAGTGATAAAAATCATTCCATTTTTTAAAAATGACTTTCATTGATTTGGCAATAATTAATCTGTCAGTGAACAGAAACAAGAATCTTCAATGGTGCCATTTTGCTATATTTATAATTATTTTATACTTAATTATTTCATTTATAATTACTTCTGTGTGTGTGTGTATGTGTTGTTTAGTCTGAAATACTGTATTTCAATTTTAACATCTCCAGGATAGAAAAATTAATTTCATGTCATCAGATCAATCCCAATTTTCACAAACATTTCATTTTGAATTTTCTATTCTATGAAATGGTTAACGCTTCTCATGTGGAATTTAATCTTGCTTGTATTTCTACACCAAAAAAAAGTCATTTAAATTTATCTTTGATTTGCCCCAGTCATAGGACTACAGCCATGCAGGGTAACATCTTGAAGAGTTTAGTTAAACAAACTGACTTTAATATTTATTTTGTAAATCTGCCTCTTCTTCTGTTGGTTTCTTTAACTGAATGGTTAAGTTACAGGGATGTAAACAAACCAACAATGCATAGGGGTTGCACACACAAAAACACTCGCATATATGTATACATGTATGAAGGGGTTGTTGAAAATATACTGGCTTTAAGGATATTGCAAAAGGCCTGGTTGGAGACCCAACCTTCCAAGTTCTTTTTGTGTGAATCTGAGTGGGAAATATGTTGAATAAAATCATAATTAACTGATACCCCTGGATTTTCTTTTACTCAAAGACAGGAACTTTTCAGCACTCCCTCGTGTATATATATATATATATATATATATATATATATCACTCCCTCGTATATATATATATATATATATATATATATATATATATATGCCTTTCCTCCTTTTGGGGTCAATTAAATAGGTACCAGTTACGCAGTGGGTTCGATGTAATCAACTTACCCCTCCCCACAAATTTCAGGCTTTGTGCCTATAATAGAAAGTATCATTATTGTTATTATTATTATTATTATTACTATTATCATCATCATCATTATTATTGATATTATTATAAATTTACTTTCCATGTTGACATGGATTGATTTGAGAGGATCCAATGAATTGGAAGACGACTTCTTTCTCCAGTATTTCAGTTTTAGTATGGTTTTGTGGCCTGATGGCTTTCTTAATGCTATAATCGTTACAGAGTGTACTGGATGCTTTTCTGTGGCACCAGCACCAGTGAGGTCACCTTATAGCTCATAAGACAAAAGTGCATCCCTGACTAAGAAGGAGAATAGTAGAGAGGGAGGTGGCTTTATGGGTGATGTATTAGGGGTTAAAGTATGATGATTATGACTTGATTAGCTCGTCAGTCATTGTTGTCGATGATGACCAAAGCTGCATGCTCAGAAGGCTCTGTCGCAGACTGGACATTTGTGGTCTGCTGGGACTGTAGGCAAGGTGTTGTCTCTGAGCTTGCTCAGTTCACATTTTCGCTGTGTCCCTGCAATCCTGTTCTGTTTGTAGGGGGTGGTACCTCTGTTGGTGCAGCTTTGCCAGGCGAGGCTGTCATGTGCTTGTGTTTCCCCAGTGTTGGGGTTGATCTGAAAGCCCTTCAGTGAGGCACCTTGCATGTGCTTACCTTCTGCCAGTTCACTGTAAAACAGTCTCTTGGGGAGTCACATGTCATTCAAAGAGGTGGCCTACCCATCTGACTTGGACTCTCCTCAGCAGTGTGTAAATGCTTGGCAGATCAGCTCAAGAGAATTGGCAGGAACAGGCATGTTGACATAGAGGAGACTAATAGCTACTCTGCATTATACATGAGTGGATGAATGTGGATGGAGTGAAGCTGGAAAGAGAGATGGACAAATCTTCAATGTTGAAATAATTTGCCTCAATTAAGTTCTCGTAAACAGTTTTTGTTAAGTGAATAATTATCAATTCATTTACCTCAACGAAATTTCTAAAATGATCTTAAAATGACTTTACATTCAAAAACAATATCACTTCTTAAATAAATATTTTTTTAAATGACTTCAGTTAAATGACCTTACAAATTAATTTTTTGATCTCAAATGACCTCATTTAATTAATTACAGTAGACAGATGTCTTAAACCAGCCCTCTCTTTATGCTTATTTTCTGACGTGACATATTCTGTAATAACCCTCTTAAACGTTTATATGTCTAAATATTTCGAATTAATTACTTCTCATACTGACAGAGAGAAAATAATTAAGCTAGTCGTTTATTTTTTCTAGTCTTGTTTTCTTTTTCTTCTTTTGTTTAATAAAATGGAGCATTCATTAACGATTTTTATATCTGTCCATTATCAAATGTCATTTATATGCAATATATTTTCTAATCAAGGGCGGTGAGCTGGCAGAATCGTTAGCATGCTGGATGAAATGCTTAACGGTATTTTGCTTGTCGCAACGTTGTGAGTTCACATTGGGGAAGTTCTCCGGCGGCCCCCACAGGTCAAGGGATCTATGTATGCTGTGGCTTACTGTTTATAAATAAATAAATAAATAAATATTATAGGGCCCAGTTCTTTGATTCATCTGGGGGCATATGTTACTGCAAAGATAGCCCTGCATGGAAGATTTTTATTTGCTTCTGCCTGTACACACGACATATGAAGGAAAAAAAGAATCTGGATGTGTGTGTGTGTGTGCATGTGTGTGTGTGTGTGGTTGGTGCTTTTTAGTGCTTCCTATTTAGACATAAACTGAACTATTTATTTCTATCATCACAGTTTTATTATATGCTGTCTCAGTGTAGTTCTTCAACTTCCAAATTATTCCATATTCCTCATAGTCAAAACATTCTGTTTATCTGTAACCCTCCTTCTATGGAGGAATGATGTTGACTACTTTTTTTGTTGTTGTTGATCTTATTGTTTTTCTTCTTTTGTCTTTATGACTCACTTAAATTTCATTCATCTTGAAGGAGAACAGTTTGTCAGGAGATGAGAACTGGACAAAGATGTATCCTGTTTGATGTTTAATCTCTCTTTCTCTCCCTCATCCCTGCCACATATATACATACATGTTTGTATATAAGCGCACACACACATATAAATATGTATCCATGCACACACGCGCAGTTCCTCTGTTGTGTGTTCTTATTTCCTTCTTTGTTGCCACATGAATAATTGCAAAGTTAAATAGCTGAAACGAGTTTTTCATGTATCACTCTTAAAGAAACCGTTTACGTACCCCCACCAACACTACCACCACCATCCACAATCGTATATTCTAGTCATGGAATTAGGAAGTCTTGTGAAAAACCATATGATCTGTTTTCCACTTCTTACAAGACTTTTGATCTCTCACTTTCTCAGTTGTCACCTTATATGTCATTTTGTACAAGCTGATAACTAATGATTCTAAGCTGTCGTTTGTCTGTTTTTCTCTGTATTTACTGTGTGTGTGTGTGTGTGTGTGTGTGTGCATGTGACAGGGAATTGATATGTCTCTTTCAGAAAAGAAAGTCTTGAAACTATGATGGTAACACCAAGAATATTGGAGCCACAGAAAGATGCACCTGATCCTGCTTGTAACATTTTAAGAGTCAGGGCTCCATTTCAAGCTGTCTATATAATTCACTGGTGAAAATATATATATACATATATAGATAGATAGATACATATATATATATATATAGATAGATAAATATATATATATATATATATATATATATATATATATATATATATATATATATATATATATATATAAATAAATATGCATATATATAGCTATAGTAGCTGTTTCTTTACCATTTTTATTTACCCTCGTTCACTCCTCACAGCCTAATTTACCAGAATGCAATAGCATAAAGCACCTGCTACATTTTTATATCGATAATGGTTGGAGAGGAATACAACTTGTGTGACTACGTTGATTTTTAATTTGAATTGTAGGTGCTACATTGTGACTCTGTGATCTTAGAATAATGGTTGAGAATCATTAAGGCGGCGTTCATTGGTTGATAATGTGAAACCTCCAGGGATAAACTTCAGATATTAAGAAAGGATAGACGTAAAGCTGCATTTCTAAGTCATGAAGTGGTTTGCAGACCAAGAAACCAACTAGGATATCTGATAGGATTGTAAGGCTTTAGATTCAGAAAGGGATTATTGGAGAACGGGTGGGGATGGGAGACTGGAAAGGTAGTTTTAGAGACTATTCATACCATTCTTTTATTCTTTTTTCCTTTTACTTGTTTCAGTCATTTGACTGTGGCCATGCTGGAGCACCGCTTTTAGTCAAAGAAATCGACGCCAGGACTTATTTTTTCTAAGCCTAGTATTTAATCGATTGGTCTCTTTTGCTGAATCACTAAGATCTGGGGGATGTAAAGACACCAACATCGGTTGTGAAGTGATGGAGAGGGGAACAAACACAGATGCAAAGACAGACACACATAAATATATATACATATATAAATATATGACGGGCTTCTTTCAGTCTCCATCTACCAAATCCACTCAGAAGACACTTGCCCAATGTGCCACAGATTGGGACTGAACCTGGAACCATGTGGTTAGTAAGTAAACTTCTTACCACACAGCCATGCCTGCGCCATGTTTATGAATTTTTTACCTTTTAGTTGCTTCAGTCATTAGACTGTGGCCATGCTGGGGCACCACCACCTTGGAGAATTTTAGTTCAGCAAATCAACCTTACTGCTTATTTGTTTATATTTTTTTTTAAGCTGGTACTTATTTTATCGGGTTCTTTTGCTGAACTGCAAAGTTACATGGCTGTAAACACACCAACACTGGTTGTCAAGCAGTGGTGAGCAACAAACACAAACAGAAAGACACTTATACATAAGTGAGACTTGGACTGCTATGAAGAGGGAAGAACATCAATTGGTGATGATGCATCGGTCCTTGGAAAGATCCAAGTTAGGGTTACCATTGCAAGAGCATATCTTAAAGGAGGTAATTTCAGAATGGAGAAGAGTGAATTGCACAATTGCAGAACACAGAAAGCATATGTTCTGCTGGACTGGACATGTCACATGATTCACAGACAACAGGTGGACCCATGCAGTTGTTGAGTGATGTCCATGATATTGGCGAAGGCCATCCAGAAGTCGGCCATGAAGAAGAGAAGACAATTTAGTTAAACATTTTGAACTGAGATGGAAGCAGAGGGTGCAATCGAGAAAGAGTTGAAAGCACATTGTGATCAGTGGTGTATAACCACATCTAATAGTCTGGTTACAAGAGGTGATACAGATCATTATTGTTATTGCTATTATTATTATTAGGGTGGTGTTGCAGAATGGTAGAGGACCTTGTAGTATTTAGTTACATCTCTTAACACTCTGAACTGAAGTCCTTCCAGAATTAACTTAGCCTTTGATCCCTCTCAGATAAATTAAGTACCAGTCATAGCAGAATCGATTCAATTGGCCGACCATCTTCTCTACTAATTTGTGACCTTATGCTGACGTGAGAAATCAATATTTAATGAATTAGGGGATTTGTGGGCAATCTTGGTTTCATGAATTTTATGATGATTGAGATCAATACAGCATGCAGCTATGAAGGGAATTCACGGTGTTTTCTTTTCGTTTGTCAAACACCTGTTTTATTGAGCATGAAGTTGATATTGGGGGCTGATTCAAAAGCTCTATTAACCCTTTTCACAAACACTGATCATAATGGCTATATAAATGTTCTCGGTATAAACCTCACTGACAAGAAGAGTAAAAATCTGCCGATAGAACCATGTGGTGAAGGGGAAGGGAAAAGATGTGATTTGGGGTAAACTCCTAGCTAGAAGATTAAATATGTTTTTTTTTGTTTTCTTTATGCATTGCTCCCTGTTTTAAAAGGGTTAATTTGATGTAATAGAACAAACCAAATGAGATTAAATGACTTCATAAAAAACACTAAAATTCAAAGAGACTATTGATTTGAAATATTTGGTCTCCCTTCATCATATTTTTCATTTAGGAATAAAGAAACAAACTGACAACAACAACAACAACATTAAAAACAAACAAAAAACAAATGATAGTTGCCTTAAATGTTGACTATCTGATTCGTTAATGGCTCCTAGACATAATTATGTGGCCAAATCTCAGTTGGCTATCTCTCGGTTTCCCACCCCCAACTTTGCATATTTGTTTTCCTTATCTTTTTATTATCTTGATGGCAAAGGGCAATATTTACCTTCACTAAATCCATTACTAAAAGGAAATTGCCTTTTTTTTTATTTACCAAGTAATTATCAAGCCTGAAAGTGAAAGAAACTCTAATAGATTAATTGTTTTACGTATTAGTATCGACTCTCTGAAAAACCGAAGCTAATAATCATTTGTGTGGTTTTTAATATGATTTCTTTACATATAATATCTGCAAAGACTTTCATGTTTTCCTTCATTATTTTGACATCTTAAGACGATGAGCTGGCAGAATCGTTAGCATGCTGAGTTCAAATTCCACCGAGGTCAACTTTGCATTTCATCCTTTCGGGGTCGATAAACTAAGTACCAGTTGAGTACTGGGGTCGATGTAATCGACTTAACTACTCCCCAAAAATTTCAGGACCTTGTGCCCCTTGCAGAAAATAGTATTTTGACTTCTTGTGAGCTGGCGGAATTGCTAACATTTTGGATAAAATCCTCTGCAGAATTTATTCCAGTTTTATGTTCCATGTTCAAATTTCACACACAGACACACATACCCATGTATTCTAAACATAACATTACAGTGGTCCTGACAAAATTGAGACAAGTTAGGAATGCTTAAAGATATCGGTTTCATTGACATGGAGAACATTTTCTCTTCCTAAATGTCATAAAAATAAAAGAAAATACAACCGAATATCTCCTGTCTCATCTGTTTTCCATTGAAGATCTCTGTTTGAGATGATAGTTTTATACATAAGTAACTAAAACTAAAGAAATTGTCAGTCATATTAAATAATAACTGCTATTAAAAGGATGGATCCTACCCGTGTAACATCCTTATGAATGATATGGCAACTGACAGGTTAATCAAAAATACTTGACTATAACAAAGTGGATCGGTTTAAACTGACTAATTCATCTCTCTCTTTCTTTTC
>NC_142948.1:5556540-5559040 GCF_046866305.1 Octopus bimaculoides | reverse complement strand
TTATATATATTGCTGTACTCAAGAAGACCCATACACCACAGCAAAAGTGTTAAATCCACTCCCCCTGGTAAAGATGATTGGTCTACAAGAGGCTTGTACTGGTGCCATGGAAAACTGTTTGTGTAGTGCCCTCTTAAAAGCACCCAGCATACTCTGTAAAGGGGTTGGCATCAGGAAGGGCATTCAGTCACAGAAACTGACCCAAATCACGCTGGAACCTGGTGTGCCTCTGCAGCTTCACAGCTGCAGAAGCCTTTGTAATGCCTATGTCAAATTTCCTATATATTTGTTTGTGTGAGTGTGTGTGTGTATGTGTGTGTGAGTGAGTGTACATGTTGGTTTTATTTGGAGGTTGGTGTAGACATAGAAACTGTATGTGTTGTGGTGAGGGTACCCATACATTTTGAACTGAATAGTGGCTGCTCTGGCTCTGGCTTGAGTTGAAATAAACAACTCAACTAAGATGGCTTTCATAAGATTTATTTTATGTTGAGAACCATTTTAAAAAAACATTAAGAAAATTATTTATATTTATTTCAGTTTCTCTATTATTCATCTTTCTAGTTGGGATAAAAACTACTGAAGAATTTCCTTTGATGTGACAATGCTAATTCCATCCAAACAATATGCTGGGTTTTCTTCAGTACAATTGCTAACTGCTGTGGCTACAACAATGCAAACCAATTCTTTCTGAAACGTAAACAGTGGCTCCAAGTTGAATTACTTTCCTTTTATGCTTTGCAATATGGAATACATGCAAGACTTGCACAAACACTATCAGCCTGCAGAAAGTTGGAGAGAGGAAAAGCAGAAGAGCGATTTGTTGTCTGGTGAAGAGTCTTGCTGGTTACCGAGAATTTTCTCTTCTGCATTTTCTCCATTGTTTGAAAATGTTTTCTGTGAATTCACCTGATTTCTAAGCAGAAGCATTCAATTAAAATTTTGCTTTGATATTTTTTATACATCGCTATTTCATTCCAATCAAACAGTTTGACCTGCAAACTGTTCATGAAGAACGTTGACTGTGTCAGCCTCACCAGTTCGGCAGGACATCTAAAGGTCGTAAGTACCACTGCTTCCTGCAGGTCATTTATGCAGAAAACACAAAGCAACAAATAAAGAACCAGAAATGTTTTACCAAACTTTGTTCAAAACCCTTTGTAATATCTAACAAGTTAGATTTCCTTTATATTTGATTTGTCTCAGTCATTGGACAATGGCCATGCTGGGGCACTTCCTTGAATCATTTTACTCAAATAAATTGACCCAAGTACTTACTTTTTATTCTTTTGATCTCTATTGTTGAACTGCTAATTCACATGGACATAAACAAACCAGTACCAGTTGTCACGTGATGTTGCTAGGACAATCACAGACACAGACACACAGACACATACACACACACATGTGTGTGTGTGTGCTTCATGTTTGTCCTAAAATGAGTTTTCAATCAGGACAAATTATAAATGTTTCGGGACACAGTATGATCCAAACATAAGAGTCTCCTGGCTAACCAGTTGATCTGGGAAGCAAGACTCCATTTCAGTAAGGAATCTGCCATCAAGAGAAGGACCCTGAAATGATGCACATTCTCTCCTGATGACCCTATGAAATTGCAGAGATTTAAACTGGTAGCACTTGCATCTGTAAGTTGTTTGCAAAAAAAAAAAACCTAATTCAAACTGTACCAATCATGAATAAAATTATATAACTATGAACCACCATTATCCTAGGCACACGAAACAAATAAAAACAGAACAGAGGCAATGAATACAAAGATTAAGACAACAAAAATACAGAGTATACCGCAGAGGCTTTGGTCAGCCTGAGGCTAGAGTAGAAGACATTTGCAACAAGGTGCCGTGAAATGGGATTGAACCTGGAACCATGTGGTTGGGAAACAAACTTCTTGCCACACAGCCATGCCTTTGCTTATAAGAAATTTTCTCTCAGACAAAAACCATTGCATGATACCTTTTAACAGTGTATATACAGTTAGTACGATATACAAAATTGTGCATTAATATTTTTTTGTCTCACCCATACAAAGATAGGGTGGGGTGTAGGGAGGAAAATCGGGCATTTCCTTAGATTTGAAACCGGTGCATCTCTAAATGAAATCTATTCTCTGAATAAAGAGGACAAGCAAAATTTTAGTTTTGTAAATATATTTCAGAATAAATTTCACTGAGGCAAAATATAAATAATGTTTTCAACACAAAACAGAATTTTTTAGCAATTGCACTCATGCTAAACACAACCAACAGTTGAATATGCTGATCATTTAACCAGCTCACATATTGACTGTTATAAATAATTTTAAGCAGCATTACTAGTATATTATAATTCACGATCAAAGGTGTAGCTTCAAATACTCGCCTCTATAAATGCAGTCAGATATGAGGATAGAATTATTGAGTCATAATACACATGACTGACAACTGAATTCTTGTAAAGTCTGTGAGCACAATAGTATCACTAAGCCTGAAATGTTATGTGT
>NC_142948.1:5474040-5551540 GCF_046866305.1 Octopus bimaculoides | reverse complement strand
TTTTTAAAGGCACCATAAAAATGTTTGATGCACTGGAAAAAATCGTATTGAAAAACTTGCAGTTAATTCTAACGCTTGATTGTATATCTTGTGTTCTTTCAACCAGTATCTGTACCTATACCTTTTAGTATTAATAATGTTTATAAACAAACTGCTGATGTACAGACATGGGAAATGGTATATTTTTTTTTTATGTCTGTTTGTCATATGAACTATGATAATGTAGCAATGGAATTAACTGTCAGGAATATATAAACAAAGAAGAGATGGAAGAAAAAAAAGAGGGGAAAAGGCTGTGAGATGTTAAAAATTGCTGTATGCAGTTTAAGATTTAAGAAAGAAAAAACAAAAAGAAAACCATTTGCAGTGGCTTAAAATTAATCATATAATTGCAAAGAAATAAACAGCCTTGTCTGTGTAATAGTGATGCTCATTTAGAACCAAGCACACACACACACACACACACACACACACACACACACACACACACACACACACATGCAAAAATATACATGCATGCATGCACACGCACGCACACATACATACAAATATACTTACCTAGACAGATCACTGGCAGTGCCCCAGCATGGCCGCAGCCCCAGGGCTGAAATGCATAAGAGAATAAAAGAATGTATATTCAGATCTCGAACACTGAGAATGAATGCTCAACACTGCAATGGTGCATAAATATTCTTTATTGAAGGAGACCAGTACCAACGTCCCACAAGCTTGCTAATTGGTGAAGATTCCCAGCATGAAACTAATGCTAGCTTTGTTAAACCACAAATAAAGTATATACATACATAAATACATACACTTATACAACAGACATCTTTCAGTTTCCCTCAACCAAATCCAGTCTCAAGGCTTTGGTCAGCTCAGGGCAATGGTAGAAGACACTTGGGATTGAACTTAAGACCACACAACTGGAAAGTAATCTTCTTAACTACCACGCCCATACCTATATTTCCCAACAAACAAGCATTCCCATCACATTGGTGAAAATCTGTGTCAAAAAGAATCTGTTCATGTAACAATTAGAAGCAGCACACTGCATCATCCATTTTTGCAATGTTTAATTTTATATTAACGAACTTAACTAGGAAAACAACTCATTTTATTATTAGTTTTACTTCCTGTAATTGAAAAATAGTATGAAATCTTTCTTTTCCCAATTTACGAAGGTTTTTCATAATTAGCCATATAACATAGGAGAATTTCAAATTCTCATGCACCTATAAATTTTAATAAGGTAAAAAAACTTGAAAAAATGACATTTTTATTAAATCATTTAAGTGTTTCACTTAGTGTTGTTAATAGGAGATACATCCTACCCCTAACCTGAAAAGCATGAACAGGGGAGTGGCACTTAAGGTTTCAGAAAGTAGAGGGAGTGTAAGAGCATTTGTTTTATCCCCTTTTCTTTTTTTTTTTCTTTATTATATCTTTTTTCTTTTATTCTTTTGATGGGGTTTACTTTCAGAGAGAGTGTTTGCAGGAGGGAGTCATACACATGTGCTGTGTGTTGTTAAGTCAGTATGGAGGGATATATAGGGGTCCAGTTCAGATCTCTGTATGTTGTGGTTAATTATCAATAAAGTGAATACTATAGGGTCCAGGACACTGATTTAGTCAGGTGCCTCACAGATATAGGGGCCCATTTCTGATCTATTTATATTGTGGCTTGCTGTCAACAAATAAACATTACAGGTTCAATGCATTGATTTGCCCAGGTGCCTCCCAGGTCTAGGGGCCCAATTCTGATTTATTCATATTGTAACTTGCTGTCAGTAAATAAATACTATGGGGTCCAATGCATTGGTTTATCCAGGGGCCTATAATACTTCTTTATTTATTGCCCACAAGGGGCTAAACATAGAGGGGACAAACAAGGACAGACAAAGGGATTAAGTCGATTACATCGACCCCAGTGCATAACTGGTACTTAATTTATCGACCCCGAAAGGATGAAAGGCAAAGTCGACCTCAGCAGAATTTGAAGTTGAAGGATATTTAGCTGCTGTTTCTTGCAGCTGTCTACACTCTGGGTTCAGTAGGCTTTAAGTTTAAAGCCCGTGGTGGCTATTACTTTGTATATTTTCATCAAAACTACCATATATGTATTTACATCATAGCCTTTCCTGTGTATATGTGTTCACCCACACACACTCATGTACTTGTTTATATGTATCTATGTAAGCATGTATGCGTGTATTTGTCTGTCTGTATGTCCATATAAATATATTTGAACAAATATGCACATACATGCATATGTGCGTAGTTGTTTGTGCACATTTGTGTTTGAATTCTGTGCATGTATGTTTGTGTCTATGTACATACACAAACACACACACTTTCGCGATTGTATAGTTATACACAAATAAATAAGTATATGCATGTGTGTGTGTGAGCATGCACTTGCACGTGTGCATATTATATGCATATAAATATATGTGAACAAATACATATATTGTATGCATGTATGCATAAACAAATACAGTTATATATACATATATATATATATATATATGCATATATGCACATGTATGTACATAATGGTATGTGTGGTATGCATCTGCATGTGTGCATGCATGCATATAAACATATTTCAGTAAGCAGATCAGGTATTTGAGTACATGTTCATATGAATGTATATGTGTGTGTGTATGTGTATGTGTGTGTGTGCATGTGTATATATATGTATGTATCTCTCTATCTGTGTATATATTTGTGTGCGTGTGTGTGAGTGTGTGTGTATATATATATATGTGTGTGTGTGTGTGTATCTCATTTTATTTAACACATACACACTCACACATGACCTGCCTTAGACTCCTCACTCATGCTATTATTGAACCGGGAGCTTAACTGTTGTCCTTCCGTAGCACTTACATAGGCTTACCTGCCTTTTGGGTCTTCTGGATACCAAAACATCTCATATCATATCATTATAGATATATGTGTGTGTGTGTGTCTGTGTATGTATAATATGTGTGTATATACACACACAATATGCACTGTATTGTGCATATAAGCAAACAAGCACATTGAATGTTTGTCTATAATGAACATCATTTGCCAGTCTCCCTCTACACGTACGGAAGTTGTCCAACCCAACATCACCCTATATGATCGGTCATGTTCAGTTTTGCATTGCTGCATTCAATTGTTCTTGTTGCACATATCACACTATTCTTCTACCAATTCCTCATCACACTCTCTGTATTTAAAGATGCATGTGACCTGGCCTGTTTAACAATTCACATGCATGTTCATGAATTTCTCTCCGATTTTGTATTAGATTATTATAATTCTTCATGCGTGTAATGTTGGTGCAGCTTAATAAATTCACCTGGTGCATTTTGTTTGTTCAGGCTGATAAACCTGTGCAGTAAATATGCATTTAAATGCACATAATCCACTCTCTATATATACAGGCGAGTTCAAAAGTCCTTTTAGTATTTTGACAATAAATAAAATGGTTATTTAAAAAAATTTTTACGAATTTTTACATAATTTTCATATACTTTTTGTTACTTTCTTGTGTGTGTGTGTATATATATATGTGTGAGTGTATATATATATATGTATGCACAGCTTTTTTATTTGTTTATTTCACCGTTTCGTTTTCCTGTCTTGTTTTCCGTCCGCCACTATCCTCCATGAAAAAAAATTTAATTTGTGTTTGTGGGAAGAGCCATTTTAACGATGCATCCTGCCCTAACTCTTCGAAACGCCGATGTTTTAATGGTGGCAGCTGATGAAGGATATGTTCTCTATGTGGCCTGCTTGTCTGTTGTACCTTGTTTATCATTTTGTCCATGTTCTTTTGCAACGTCATATACCCAAATATGTATCTATATGTACATGTAGATGAAGGTATGTACATGCATGTACATATATATGCATATACTCATATATTGTTTATATATATATATATATATATATATATATATATATATATATCATCATCATTATTTAACAACTGTTGTCCATGCTGGCATGGTTTTGACAGTTACATTGATCCCCAGTGATCAGTTTGTACTTGCTTTATCGAACCCAATGGAAGGAATGGCAAAAGTCGACCTCAGCAGAATTTGAACTTGTAATGTAAAGATGAACAAAATGCTGCTAAGCATTTTGCCCAGCACTCTAATGATTTGAGCAGGTTTCTGTCTCAAATAATAATGATAATAACAATAATGATAATAATAATAATAATAATAATAATAATAACAACAACAATAATAATCAGAAGAAGGAAAACAACTATAAACAATAAAAAATAAAGACTGACATAAAATCACACTATATTTAATGAATGGTTATTTTATAAATGGAATAGATGCTCATTTATAAATGGATGCTATATATTTCAGCTGAATATGATTATCTGTCTGTCTATCTACCTCTGTCTCTCCCTACACACACACATATATATAGATATACACGTGTGTATGTCTATATATATATATCTATCTATTTATCTATATAAATATACATACATACACACACGCACGCACACACACACACACACACACACACACACACACATATATATGTATGTATATATATATATATATATATATATATATATATATGTATATGTATATATTTATATACACACACTTAGTACAGTATTATTGTGTGTGAAAAAAAAATTGGTTAAAAAGTAGTGAAAAAGTCAGAAACACAAATTTGGAATAAATTCAATATCTGAAAAATAAATGGAAAGAAACACTTGAAATGTAAGGAGAAAAGAAATATCTTGTCAGCAAATTTATTAAATTTCTTTTTTTTTCAATTAAAATTTTTATTTTTATTTATTTTTTTAATTCTTGAACCATTTTTAAAGAACGTACCAAAACTCAGTGGTGAAAATATAAGTATAAGAATATGGTGAGTATATGTGTGTGTGTGTGTGTGTAATTGAAGAAGATTCATAAATACATATACATGTGTTTGTGTGTAGGTATCTATCACCCAATATATTTAAACATATATATATATATATATATATATATGTGTGTATTTATGTGTGTATATATGAATGTATATATTACAAGGGGTTTTAGTTAAATGCGCATGCTCTTATGAATTCATTGTGTTTGTTTGCACACAAGCATACATACATACATAATACACATACATACATGCATGCATAATATACATACATACATGCATAATATACATACATACATACATAAATGCATACACTCGTATATACATGTATACATATTGATTTTGATCAATAACTTGCTTTTGGGAATATCAATTGACAATAGTTGTCAGCAAACATTTTATTGTATTTCATTTTATTTATTTATATATATATCTATATATTTATTATTATCATTATTATTATTATTACAAGTTATTTATCCAAATACTACAGCACTATTCTCACTGCATAATAGTCACCAGCCACTCATAGGGTTTTCCTTATTTCTCTCTCTCTCTTGTTTCTATTTTTACCCCCCCCCATTCACCTTTTCCACCAGCATGGTTTTATTTCAGTTTCAAAGCTGTTGTTATTGTTGTTGTTGTCGTCATCCTCGTCATCATTGCCATTGCTGTTGTTGTTGTTGTTGTTGTTGTATTTTAAAAAAGTGTTCTGCTGTTCAACTTTATTTCGAAATCTATCAGATTTAGAGTACAACTAATTCACGTGATACTATAAAAGAAAGCAGCTCTGGCACAACAACGACAACTACCACCACCACCACCACCACCACTACCAACAACAACAACAACAGTCAATAAAAGTTTAGAAGAAAAATAGAATAAAGATTAAATCCAATGGCGCCAACAGTGTGTGTGTTATAAATGATCTTGGCTTTCTTGAATCTTGTAATCTCATTATATTCTAATTGCTTCTTATGTTCCTTTGGCTCATCAAATTACATTAAGGCACCTGTATTAAAGAAACGAAACAGAGGAGTTACACCATCACAATATAAGAACAACGAAATTTAAAGCAGGTGGGGTGGGACATGTGGTGCTGAAAAAGCTGTTCTCTTTTGCTAACGTCTCATGCACCAGACATGATTCTTTTTGTGCTGTTGAAAGTGAGAGAAAAGAGGCACAAGAGAATATAGGAGAGAGAGAGAGATAGATAGATAGAGAGAGAAAGAGAGAGAGAGAGAGAAACAAGGAGAAAGAAAAGGAGAGAAAAAGAAAGAGATATGGGGAAAGTGGTAAGATGTAAAAAAGGAAAGAGGAAAAATTATTCCTTCATATGTGCCATGAAATATTTTCTATCGCTTTCGGAAAACTAGCTTAGCTTTTATCTCTGAGAAATTAACAGGAATTGCTTTATTGGCAACAGACGAAAATGGTAAAGAACTAGGTCTTCAAAAATATTTGGTGCATGTACTATTCGTTACTTAATGTATTTCCAGGTAGTTTCTGATCATTCTTAATGGATTTCGTTGCTATCAGCATCCACAGTAGAAAAGCTAAAATACATCGTCGTCATCGTCATCATCATCACCATCATCATCATCATCATCATTATTTTTGCTGCTGTTGCTGTTATTATAGCCAAGAGATTAATAACCAAATCTGCTTTGCAAATGTTAACTGTAACAAAGAAATGCAGCAGTAACAACCAGTATAAAGTGATCAATTCAGGGTACAGTTGGCTATAAATCCACAATAGAATATGCTTTACGTAAAACTACTATAAAAAACTGGCCTTTGAAATATGAAGAAATGAGAAAAAAAAATCCCTAATTGATAAACTCTCTTTCTTCTTTATGGTTTTTCTGCACTTACTGCCTCTGTTATATGTGTTTTAGCCTGAATGTTAAATATTGGTCAACTGTTGATGAAATCTTTTGAGTGACGTTATACTGATGATTTCTAAAAAGAATGAAATGGTGTTATTCATGATTACTGAAAATTTAAAAGACCTTTGTAATAATAAATTACCAAAAATATATTAGATACATATATCTCATGTATCTTCGTAATTGCAAATTAAAATTTCTAATCCTGCTAGATATTATGGGAAAATGATTATCTCCTTGATTATCTCTTTTGTGCTGACTGTCAACTAAGGGACTGCAGCAGCTTTATCAAAGCTAACTTTTAATTGCTCTGTCATCTAATCATTTTTAGTTGACATATTTTTACATCGAAATATGTAAATACACACACACACAATTTTCTTGATACAGGATTTAATTTACAAGCATTTCTTGTAACAAAGGGACATTTTTTTATGGTCCTTAAACAGTCATTATGCTCCCAACATAGTCTTTTCTTTCACGAAGGAAAATTAAAATTTTATTCAGAAACTGAGTTGTAACCACCATGAACAAGTTGAATCAAAAGTGTTTGCCATAATATACAATCAGTAGTACTATACACTCAGTTGTATATGTTAACCTTTAGCATGTTGTAGGTGCATCCTGTGCCATACGTGTTTTCAACCTCGTAACTTCAAGCACATTGTGTTCTATACAGTGACATGACGCACCTACAGCATGCTAAAGGTTAACTCTTAAAGCCCTGTAGTGATTTCTTGATATAACTCACCCAATTTATTTGAGCAGTAGTTGTGGTAGACTTAATACATTAGTTGTTTTAACACGACCATCATGAGAGATATTCATGACGATGTTGTTAGTCTAGCTGAAGAATCATGAAACATAACTATCACATGAATTTATAATGAAATTTCCTGATAGAATAAAATCATTGTTGGTGTACATTTGTTGTGTATTTTTGTCTGATGCCATGTCACTTTCACCTGTCGAGGTAGGTTAAAAGCAGTTCAGTTAAATATAAGCAGGTGTTTACACATATATTTAAAAAATATAGATCCCTAGGCATTGATTTCCTTATCTCAGAGCTGAGTTCATGCCCCAGTTAGTCTTAACCAATACTAAATAAATACTGATAAATAAATCAATCATAAATAACATCACTGAGTTCTAACACGACTTAAGATATTTGCATCCTGCTGTTCAAAAATTGAAATGAGATAAAGCAATTTGTAGAAGCTCACTAAATAAACGACAAACATAAATACTGCTGATGCAAACAGGAAATCCTTTGACAGGAAGTTCTTTCAAAAACAATGCTAAATTTTGTTTTCACACAGAAGAGTGCTTCATTCCTGTTTTTGAAGCCCCAAAGAACAATACTTTTGAAACTATGATTTTGTGATATTTAGGATTTAGGAACAAGCACAGATATTTTTGATACAGGACATTATGAGTTAAGCTTGATTGATTAATTTAATAGTTTCATATTTTGACGCTAGGCCAGCAAGTTCAGGAGTTGGGGGCAAGTTGATTAAATCAACCCCAGTGTTTAACTGGTACTTATTTTATTGACCCCTGAAAGAATGAAAAGTGAAGTTGACTTTGGCAGAATTTGATCTCAGAACATAAATATGGACGAAATGCCACTAAGTGCTTTGCTTGGCATGCTAATGACTCACCCAGTTTGCCACCTTGGTGATTAATTAAAAAGTGAAATGAATTTTGCTTAATTAGGTTTATGATGCAAGTCTACTGGATAAATATCCTGAAGACAAACCCCACGTGGACTAGGTAACAACCCCCTGAACTGTTTCCATCAATTTTTTCTCTAGCAACTATACTGCTAATAATGTCAGCTAAGTGCCATAAGCTGCCAGCGATGTGCAAGGAGCATCTATGCATTTTAAGAAATCTATTTCAGGTATCTTTTTACTGCTATGCATCTGCCACATATGAAGATTATCTTCCCCTTGGGCCTAGGCAGTTTTGTTGAGCCTGATGATGGATGAGGGCTACACCTACTGTTGCTGCTGGCCAAGATAAAGTCTATTGCCCATTTTAGTACATAATACTTAAACCTTTATATTTCTGAAATTACTACCATTGCCTTAGTGTCTACTTTTCTATGCTTGCATGGGTCAGGTGACAGTAGTTGAGATAGAGTTTCTATAACCAGAAAGAAAGCTCTCTCTATCACTAACCCTCACCTGTTCTAATCAGGATATTATTTCCCCTTGCATCTTAGCTACTGCACAATGCCAAGACAAGGACAGATAGATAGACACACACACACACACACGTATGTATAAGCACAAAGTTGGGCTTCTCTTTCAGTTTCCATCTATGAAATCTTTTCACAAAGCTTTGGTCAGCCCAAGACTGTTGTAGGAAATGCTTGTCCAAGGTGGCACACACCGGGCCTGAACCTGAAACCCTCTCCTTGGGTTTCACAGCTTACATACACCTTACTCTGCTGCAATTAGGATATTCCCACCAAAATAGAATTAGGCTTGCAATTAAACTCTTATTTCCTGATAGAATTTAGATCACATTTTGATTAGAATGCTCTTTGACTATTATCATTAATTGACAATTGATATCAAATGATTATTATTAGTGACAGCCACATTGTGAATTAGCACAATGCTATTAAAATATATTAATTAGTTGAGTTCTTGGACCAAAGAAAATGCATAAACATAAAAATATGGTGTCTGACTAAAATTTACAATAAATGACAACAGGAATAATAAAGCTAAAAGACATTAATTTTCAACAATCTTGAGTAGATTATGTTTATACTTATATGGAGGCAATGTGGACAATAATGCTAGTGTTGTGTAACTGTGGCTGATGCTGGTGGCATGTAAAATGCACCATTTGAGTGTTGGGCTTCATGGAGGCAATGATAAATGACCGAGAACTCTGGCAATATACCATGCTCGAGTAGAAGACACATCGAGCCAAGTGAAACTGTTGTTGTGGCAGATACTGGTGTCACGCAACTGGCACAGGTGCCAGTTCCGTGACACACATTACACTCTCAGAGTGGTTGCCAGATCAGATTGGAGCCTGGTACAGCCTTCTGGCTTGCCAGTCTTCATTCAAACCATCCAACCCATGCCAGCATGGAAAAGCAGACGTTAAACGATGATGTTGATGATGATGATGGTGATATTTTATTTTTAAGTTATATATTTTTATATCTTTTCTGCTCACTGGTTTTCCTCTTGGTTCTTCTTACTCAGCTGAAATAATCAAAAGATCTTATTCATGATAGCATATTATGAATGCTAACATCTGGAAATTATTTTTACAAACACCGAAAGGAAACAAAAAAATAGGAAGCAAAAGACTGAAAAAAATCCAAAGTAATCTCAATGTCGCTGGTTGTTTGTGTTGTATTGGTGAACACTGATGTCTGAATAGACACAAATGTTTAATTTATGCTCAAATTTCATTGGTTCAACAGTATAAAAAATATCAGTGAAATGTCAAGTGTTGACTGTAAAACGTTAAGTATCATGGTATTGGTATTGATCTGAAAGGTCTATATTGAACCAGAGAAGCATATTTACATGAAGAGAGCATATTGTTTATTGTTTATTATAAAATATGTCAGGTCAGTTACTGTAGCTAATTGAGGTTTGTTTATTCAATGTTAGATAGAAATAATTTGTAATGAATGAATGAGAAAAAAAGATAGTAAGATTGGAAAAGGAAAATAACAGGAATAAATTAGAGAATGTTTAATGTTTTTAATTGTTGTGTTGTTTTGATATTGTTGATTCTGTGGCCTATTGACCTGTGGAACCATCTGCAAAAAAAAGCAATCTTTTATAGATAACTTAACGTGAATTTGAAATTAGAGATACGTAGAATATATGGGTTTTGTTTCGCAAAGTGGTCAATGCAAAAATCAAGCACATCAAGGAATCTATGTATATGAGCATGCGTGTATATGTTTGTACAAACCACAGACATATCTGTGTGTACATATAACATCAAGCTAAGAAAACTGTGTAGAGTGTTCTGCTGAACTTTCATTTGTTGAAGCAAATAGAGAGAGTCCAATTTGTACCATATATATATATATATATATATATATATATACACACGCACACACACACATATATATGTGTGTATATATATATGAATGTGTATCTGTCTATCACTATATATACGTGTGAATAGGTGTTTATATATATATATATACATATATATATATATATATATATATATATATATATATATATATATACACACACACACACATATATACACACATATGTATATATATGTATACATACATATGTACGTACATACAAACATACATACATACATACATACATATGGATAAACTGTGATTTTCAGAAAGCGAAATCAACCGGCTGATTCACACAAGTTCAATCTGTGAGGGGAACAGTTAAAATATGCAAAATTTTTCTCAAGTTCCAAATGTGAATTTGTCTGTGTTAACTACATCCCAGAGATTTAAAATAATTAAAAATAGAAGAAACATACAAATAAAAATATCCTGTTATTGATATTGAAAATCTAATGAAGTAGCTTTGGGTCTAGGTTAGAAACTGACCCTTTCTCTATTGGCATGAGATCTTGAAATAAAACTGAATAATGACATACATACATACATACATACACACACACATACATATAGGCTTACATTCATACAGTTCTGAGTTCAATTCCCAGACCGGGTTGTGTGTTATGTTCTTGAGCAAAATACTTTATTTCATATTGCACCAGTTCATTCAGCTGTAGAAATAAGTTGCGACATTCACTGGTGCCAAGCTGTATCAGCCTTTACCTTTCCCTTGGACAGCATCGGTGGCATAGAAACGGGAGGCTAGTATGTATGGGTGACTTCTGATCTTCCACAAAACAACCTTGGCTGGACTTGTGTACTGGAGAAATTTCTAGGTACAATCCCATGGTCATGTGGGATCGAAATGGGTCTTGTTTATTTATATATATATATATATATATATATACAGCTGCTTCATATTCACCTTATAATGACAATCTGATCATGCTAAACTATAACTGTTTATAAACAGAAATTACCCAAGAACCTGTGTAATCCCACTGAAGCACACCACAAAAATAAGAAAGGAAACTAATAAGGGAAACTACTAGACATTAACAACCAGCAGAGACATAATGACATAATGAAATCCTGTTTTAACCCAAGGGAGTTTCCCTAACGAGCTGTTTAATGGATATCAATGTGATTTTGACATCAAAACAGGTCACTATTCCCATTGGTGTCAAACAGACTTAGGAAAAATTTGGGAATATGCATTCCAAAAGTTTGCCTCTGCATCAAATATTAACATATATAAGTGCAGGCATGGCTGTGTGGTAAGATGTTTGCTTCCCAACCACATGGTTCCAGGTTCAGTCCCACTGTGAGGCACCATGGTTTAAACGATTTTGCAGTGGAGACCTGGGCTTTGAAGATCATGAGTGTAGTGGACGCCCATCTGTCATTGATGATGGTCAATTAAAGACTGTCATTGAGAAAGATCCATGTAAAACCACTCAAGAACTGATAAAAGAATTTCAAGTTAGCTAGAAAACTGCCTGCAATCATTTGCATGTGATCGGAAAATCCAAAATCCTTGACAAATGGGTACCATATGATTTGAGTGAAAATCAGAAAATATGCAGATACGAAATTTGTTTGTTGCTTCTCCTCCGTAACCAGACCGATCCATTTCTCAACCAATGAAAAGTGGATTCTGTGCAATAATAAAAAACGTTCTTTGCAGGGGTTGGGCAAGAATGTGGCACTGAAAATTTTCCCTAAACCCAAGCTCTTCAAGAAGAAGGTTATAGTAACTGTTTGGTGGTGTACTGCTGGACTCATCCACTATAATTTCTTAAAAGCTGGAAAAACTATTACTGCAGAAACATATTGGCATGAAATTGCCAAAATGAATGAAAAACTGCTACTCCTCCGTCCCAGACTGGTCAACAGAAGAGGACCAATCATTCTTCATGACAAAGCTTGACCACACGTGTCACTAAGGATGCTCCAGAAGGCAAGGGAACTTGGCAAAAGTCCAGTAGAAATTCTTCATAGTTCAAAACGTTGCTTACTTCGTAACCAAGTTCTTTCAACTTCTGGAGTCTCATAAGTGACACATGTGGTCAAGCATTGTCATGAAGAATGGTTGGCCTTCTTCTGTTGACCAGTCTGGGATGGAGGAGTAGCAGTTTTTTGTTCATTGATGAGAAGTGGAAGACGAAGACAAAAAAAGCCCAGGTACACTTTTACTCCACCACCCATATATGTGTGTTTATAAAGGTGTGTGTGTGTGAAGGTGTGTGTAAATATTATTTTTGTACTCAATTATAAATTCACATATAAACAATGTTATTTTAAGAGAGTATTGTAGTTCGCTTGAAGCATTGTGTATTGTTTGTAAAGAATAAAAAGTTTAGAATGGTATAACAATGCACTATAGAACAAAAAATGGACTATATACCTGTTGTAACTTGATTATCTATAGTCCGATGATATTTCGGAATTAGAATTCCTTCTTCAGATTTTCTTTGCTGGAGTCTCTGCTATTTTATTATTGTCTCTCTCTCTCGGGTTATTACTGCTGGACATGGTGTTTTATCACGGTAATTCTTGTGGGGAGAAAAAATAAAAATAAAATCCCCCTTCCCCTACAAAAATAAAGTGAAAAACAACACCAAAACAATAAAATATCATCATAAAGAGCTGCATTTAAAAATGATTGATTTTCTTTCCATTTTTTTCCTTAGTATTCCAAGTTTGTGCCAGACAAACATCTCTTTTCTCTCTTTTTCACAGTTCTATGCTTCCGTCTGCTGTTGCTAATATGAATTAATATTGTTTCATTCAATTCTGGTTTTGAGAAGGAATTCAGATAACTCGACTGAAATTTCATTGCTTCAATTCATTTGCAAACATTTCATTTTCTTTCTTTAATCCCTTTTCTTTTCTTTCTTTCATTCGTTTTCCCTTTCATCCTCTTTCCTTTCTTCTTTTTTTTGATACCTAGAAGAATATTGAGGTATATTTAATAACCAGTTGATCAAGCAAGTGGGGCCTCATATCAGTGGTGGTGGTGGTGGTGGGGAGGGGCTGGTGCACATTGATGCTGTCGAGAGGTAGCCCCCAAAACGGCGCACTTTCTCTCCTGACGACCCTCATACATTTGCTGGCTTCTGGTATGCAGAGTTCTCGACCGGTAGCCTCAAGCCAATCAAAGCCTTGTGAGTGGATTTGGTAGACAGAAATTAAAAGAATCCCGTTGTATACATATATATATATATATATGTGTGTGTGTGTGTGTGTGTGTGTGTGTGTGTGTGTGTTTGTCCCTCCACCATTGCTTGACAACTGATGTTAGTACTGAAACGTTTTTTATCTTGACATTTTTTCCATATATATATATCAATTCGTGTGTTCCTTTTCAACTTTCTACACACACATATATATATATATATATATATATATATATATATATATATATATTTATATATATATATACATACATATATATATATATATTTGATGGGTGTTTTTCAGTTTCCACCTACCAAATCCCCTTGCAAAACTTTGTTTTGCCCAAGGTGTTGTCACAGAAGACACCCAGGAACTGAACCCAGAACAACATGGCTGGGATGGAAGCTTCTTAACAACTCAGCTACACCTACACCTTTCCCCTATACATAAATTTCCATATGAATTTATACCTGCACACGTTAGCATGTACACAGACTAAAACCAATAAGAATCTGATATTTTTAACTTCTTCCGATATCTGCCTTGGAACTGATAGTTTGTTTCCTCCCCACCTGTTTGTGTTATCTCTAATGCCTGATATTGACTTTGTTTTTATTATTGATAACCACTGAAGGATGAGAGCTGTAGTGTACGATACAAGTTATCAACGTACTGACATGTCAAAGCAATTTCCATATTGCAGGAAGACATTTCATTTCACTTCACAGCAGCAATCCCATGAGATGTCGTAAACATCTTAACATCTCATTTCACCATTCCAAACAGCAGACCGGGCCTCAGACCTCACCAAACGAAGCCAAAAGTTAGTAACCTGTGAAATGATATATAAATAATGTAAAATACTCTTTGAAAATAAGTCCTCTTCAGTGTTAGTGATATTATGCTGCTTGGTGCACAATATCTTGTGGTGGCAAAAATGGATTTTAAGAACCAGAGATACGCCAGGGTCTGTGAGTCTGATTTGGGAATGGAAGGCAAGTGCTAGTCCCTATTAACTCCACCTGCACCATGAGAGGATAATTCTATCCTTTTCATATCCCTCTTATTTCCATCATTGGTCATATTGTTCCCTCAAAAAGTGCTTTTCTCAAATTTAACCCATAAAGTCCTGGGATTTGCACTTACATAGCAAGGAGTGCTGAGCACATTTTATAAAACTGAGACGACTATGCACACATAAAAAACAAAAAAATAGTTAAAATATCTTCTTAGTATACAATGGTGGCAAGTTTTACATCATCTGAAAAGTCACTAGTTGAACTATTTGTCCTCTTGCATTCTGGTGGGTATCGGAACGTTTGAGTGACATTAGACCCTAACAGACGCCCATAAATTAAATGCATCTATCTGGGCCACGATCGTGGGCTGTCAACCCGTGCCTGACAGCCATGATCATGGCCTGTCATGCTTTATGTGTTAATTAAACTTTTCTTTTTGGGGACACAGATATTGAGTCATATAGCCAACTGGAAACGATGTTTCCTGGGGCTAAACAACAGTAACATTCGTCCCATCCATGACTGCCACATTATGTTGGCAAATAATCTTTACTTTAAAGAACTGTTACTGGATATCTCCCTTTGAAAGATTTAGAAATAATAATGTTTCTATTCATATAATTTTTACTTTACAATAATTACTTCAAATTTAAGAACACCGGCAATTTTGAGCAGAGATGATTAATCAATGCTATCAGCAGCTCCAGTACTTCTGTGAAACTTTATTTTACCAACTCCAGAGTGCTAAAAGGTAAAACTGGCCTCAGCTGGAGTTGAACTCTTGAGAGTCAAAAAAAAAAAAAATACTGCAAATCATTTTGACTGTCACTTTACTGATTCTGCTAATCCACTGTTTTGGGGTTTTATAATGATGATTATTTTTATGTGGATGATAATTTTTGAATTGATATTGTTGGAAGAAATCAATCAGCAATGTTAAAAGTCATGTTAAAAATGTCAGCCTATTTATGAACAGACATAAACTTCCTGTTGAAAAAGAGTTCATAACTTCCAACTAAAAAGATTTGTCTCCCCTTACACACACTTCCTGTTTTGACACCACACTTCCTGCTTAACACAAACTTTTAACCCTTTTTTTAAACCTAACACAACTCTCAATTTTCATGCATCCTTATTTTTCCAACCATTATCTACATGGATTACCATTGAACTTTAAAAGCTCAAAGACAATATAATGTATTGGTATATTTATTTTTTTTTATATATTATTTTTTTTATATATTATTTTCTTCATTTTGTACTTGTTTGTAAAAAACATTTTCATTCTCCCTCTTCTTGAAAATTTGCTATGCAATGAAAGCCGGTTAGAAATCTTTATTAAAATATGCTTCCAGTTTAGCATTCTGCCTTATTATTATTTTTCATTTTCCTATTATTTCTCCACGTGCGGTTAACACAACCCCACAAATATCCATGCACACACATATATACACAAATAAATGTGCATACATATATTTGTATGCACATACACATATAAGATCATATACAGACTCATAAACACATGCACTCACACATATACACATATACCAACAAATACACACATACACACACACACTTATGTAAAATTATACATTCTCACAAACACATGCACACACACTCATGCACACACAAACAAATGCACACACATACATATATATACACACACACATATATAAGTTTATACATACACACAAACACACACACTCACATATATTCCGGGTGTACTTGGTGCATGCCATATATCCCATGGCTCGTTGAACAATGTTATGGCATTGGATAATTTGTAGCATAATGGAAGAGTGACAAAAACATGAACCAAAACTGTCACCAGCTGAAACATTGTGTGTTTGTTTCCATAGTTAATGTTGTATGTAATAAATTCTCTGAAAATTCACTAACTACTATTGATTTTCTTTGTGATAACCCTGCTGTTGCATTAATATCCTGGTATAAATCAGGTTATAATTTGGAATCAAATTTAATAAAAAAACCGTTCTCAGAAACAAGGGCAGCAACGAGTCAAAAACCACAGCTGTTGATATGAAACTATCAGCTGGTGTTTATAGCAGGCAGTCTTAGAATTTTATGTCACAGAATTCGTTATTTCAGATCCTCTTCAGGTCAATGTCCACCATGCACCTCATAATATGCAGGCTATCTTCTATCTTTTATTTTCTTTACTTGTTTCACTCATTAGACTGTGGCCATGCTGGGGCACTGCCTTGAACACCAGCAATTTTTCATGGCTGTGTGGTAAGAAGCTTGCTTCCCAAACACATGGCATTCGACATCTTTGGCTGATTTTTATGTGGCAAACTTAAGGAGGATAAAATTTGATATGATTTAACTTGGTCCATAAAAAGATCTGCTCAACCATATAATATCCTTTCCAGGAAACGCAGACTCTGCTCTGAGGAATGTTAAATGAAGTGTCATGCTGAAGAACACAACATGCCACCTGGTCTGGAAATTGAACCCACAATTTAGCAGTCGTTAGTGCAGTAGCCTAATCACTAGGCCACGTGCCTTTATGGTAGTATATTATGGTTGCTAAAGGAAATACGGTATCCCTGCTAGCAATTAATACACATGTATTTATCCTAAATAATTGTAGTTTTCTGGTCATTTAATCTTTATAATCAGACTGTATCTTACAGAATTTAATATATATATGAAAGAATATGTATGCATTGGATTTTATTGCATTTTAGGAGTTGATATGGTTTTGAATACCCAACAGGAGGATGTTTGTTTGTATTATTGCAATGGTGACAGTCCCGTGGCAATAATGTGTGATTATAAGAACAGAAGAGCTATAGCCTTCCTAATAAACCTTTCTGTTTTGGCACCATAAATCATTTTGAATATGTAAAAGTTTTCATAGAAGCAGCAAAGCTGTGCCATCATTCCAAGATGATGGAATTCCTGTTGTCAGAAGAATTTTGAAAGATTAGAAAATGAAAAATCCCTTAGGACATTTCACTGAATGCTGCTTATATATTATATCTGCATATATATATATATATATATATATATATATATATATATATATATATACACACTTATGTATGTATGTTTCTTCAGTTTTATTCCAAGATTTCATGCCAATAGAAAAGAATCAGTTTCTAATCTAGATTCAAGGCTATTTCATTGGAATTTCAACATCAACAACAAGGTATTGTTGTTTGAATGTATGTATGTATGTATATGTGCAGTTTTGTATGTATGCATGTATATATGCAGATTTCTATGTTTTGCTTTATGCATATATTCTCATGCATATAGATGCATATCTAGACATGCTCATATATTATTTAAATGATAAACTTCTGGAAAGTTTTACAGATTTTTACAGTTCCAATAATGGATTAGATCGATAGTCTTTGAATTATCTTTCTCCTTTCTGGTTTTGAGAAGCCTAATTTCTCAAGATTGGTATTTAAGCAGTGTGTTACACATCCTAGGGCCTCAATAACACAATTTCTAAGTAGGATAAAAGGGAAACTGTTTATGAGGGATGGAGTTAGTTGATTACATTAAGCCCAGTACATGACTGGTACTTTATTTCAGTTGAGATGGAAGGAATTGAATTTAGAAGATGAAAAACCAGTACAAATATGGCAAAGTATTCTTGATAATCTAATGATTCTGCCAGTACAGTGCAGTACACTAGAGCCAGTCGTTGCTTGTAAGTAAATAGGAACTGGTAGAATATACCATGTATATATACCATGTTTTTACAAACCATTTTAGATGTTTATGTAGTCAAATAGCAGGCACTCAGTTGGTTACAACAATGAGTGCTCCAGTTGATCCGATCAATAGAACAGCCTGTTCATAAAATTAATGTGGATGTGGCCAAGCACGCTACAGACATGTGTACCCCTATCGTAGTTCTCAGGGAGATTCAACATGACACAGAATGTGACAAAGCCGACTCTTTGAATTACAGGTACTACCATAATTGCAGGAATGAAATTTGCTTAGGGTTGCAAACCAAGTTTTTCAGGTGGATGTTCAAAGCATTTTCGTTGCACCCCCCACAAACTTTAGCGGGTGCACTTGCACTCCTTGCATGTCTTGGACCCAAGCCTATGAACATCACTTATTTTTGCTGGCTGAGTGGACTGGAGCAGCATGAAATAGAGTGTCTTGCTCAAGGACACAATACACTGCCTGGAATTGAACTCAGGACCATACAATCATCAACCAAATAGACCAACCATTAAACCTTCACCCAGTCGTGAATAGATGCAGACACACTCTGAGCCCTCTTACCCCTTGATCTAGAGGAGATCAAAGACCTGACTGCTGAAGGAAGAAAAGGGCTGCGACAGCACTAGGCTGATACACCTTTACAGCTAAATTGCCTGGAACAATGTGAAATGAAGAGTGTTGCTCAAGGACACAAGAGACTTCCACATCAAATGCTTCATCTTTGGGCCTTATGGCTTGATCTTGATCTTTGGGTCTTATGTTCACGAGGTGAACATGCTAAACTTCAGGACACATACCTTCACTAATGATTCAGCCAATCTGCTGTAATATCAATTATAATAAAAACAATAAACAAGCATCCATTTACCAATTCTTTCAAGATTATGTTTTTACAAATTCTAACTACAGAGAAGGTTTATTTATTGAAGAAATGTGTTATCTAATTAAAAATAAGATTAAATTACATTGCAGTCTGAACTTTGATAGTTTTAATTAATTAAAATGTTAAGAGTAATATTAAAAGATTGACATTTTTGACATTAGTTATTTCAAAAACGTGGAAACAGAAGGTTCCAGGAGCATTTTGATAGCATTAAATCAACTCTTCAATTTTATGCAACATTTTACCAATTTTTGCTCTAAATCAAAAGAAAATATAGTTAGCCAAATAACTGAAATTAACTTTATGCAATTAACGAATCAATTTTATGAAGATTTGATGTTAAGGCATTTGATATTTTGAAAATTAGTTCTTGGTTAGTTCTTGGTATGTAATTAAATGAAATTGACTGTAGAAGATTTTGGTTATTCCATGATGTTTCTCATTTGACAGTGTTTTGCATATGGGGCAAGCTATCGTATAGGGTATTATATTAGGGTTTGTCTGTTTGTGGGATGTTTAACCCATAAAGTCCTGGGATTTGCACTAACATAGCAAGGACTGCTGAGCACATTTTATGAAAATGAGACTACTCTGCACACATAAAAAACAAAAAATAGTTAAAATATCTTCTTAGTATACAATGGTGGCAAGTTTCACATCATCCGAAAAGTCATTAGTTGAGCTATTAGTCCTCTTGTGTTCTGGTGGATATCGGAGCGTTTGAGTGACATCAGGCCCCAACAAATGCCCATAAATTAAATACATCTATCTGGACCACGATTGTGACCTGTTGACCTGCGCCTGATAGCCACTATCATGGCCTGTCACCCTTTATGTGTTAAGTATATGACTAGGTAGTCTAGAGTTTAGTCCTATTACATGGCACCTTGGACAAATCTTCATCTACAGACCCAGGCTGTCCATTTGGTTTTGCAATTACTTATGAATAATTAAATATATCAGAAAAGCCAGGGTTGTTTGCCATGTGAAAGTCAAAATGCATTTTAAAGGTAGAATGAGAGATGTTAAGATGGTGTATGTGGTAGTAAATTTGGTTTGTTATACGAAGGTTAAAAGAAAAAAAAAAAAACTAATAGGCCAGTAGTTTTGATGTGAAATTATTTTTGCCATGAATATATACATGATCTCTAACTGTTCATCTGTACTAACAGATCTGGCCAGATTCCAGTAGAAAGTAGCTGACATGCAAATACATGTATTGATATAAATATAGCCGTTACATATACATAAAAAAGAAAAATGATATAAGTATATATGTATGTGTGCGCATGTGTCTGTTTGTTTGTATATACATATGTATATATGCACACAAATATATACATTACATATAGGTATATATATATATATATATATATATATATATATATATATATGTATGTATGTACAAGTATGTGCACATATATACACACACATGTAGATATGCATGTATAATTGCAGATATATATATATATATATATATATATATATATATATATCTTTATATTCATAAAAGAAGTCACATTTTAACATAGATCATGTATATATGTCAGTATGACAACGTATCTACTTTATGATATGTATACATATTTGCATGTATGTGTGTGTGTATATATATATATGTATATATATATATGTATATATATATATATGTATATATATATATGTATATATATATATATATGTATATATATATATATATGTATATATATATATATATGTATATATATATATATATGTGTATATATATATATGTGTATATATATATATGTGTATATATATATATATGTATATATATATATATATATGTATATATATATATATGTATATATATATATATATATATATATATATATATATATATATATATATATATATATACCAATACATGGTTATATGTGGGTACACATATACTTGTGCGCACATGCATATGTATGCACATAGGTGCATTGGAACCTGCATATCACTATTAGAGAAAGAATCAGAAACGTCCTGTGAGGTAATGACTGTTATCAGAAGAAATTCACAGTTTATGATAAAAAATTTATTCCAGAAGCCTACAGAATGTATGAAGAGATAAAAGATATTCCAAAGATTATTTATTAGAATTCATATAAATTACTAAAGAACACTTGAGGATTTATTCATCTTTTAAGGTGAAAGAAGCAGGTTATCTGGAATTGGTTTTGAATTTTTGAATTGGCAAGGAATGCTTGAAAATGGTTCCAAAACACTTTTTCTTGTTTCTTTCAGATTGCCCCCCCCCCAACTCCACAACACTTTCTCTGTCTCTTTCACACTCTCTCATTCTGTGTTTCACTCACCACATATATATGTTTGTGTGTGTGTGTGTATATATATGAGTGTGTGTATGTATATATGCATATATACTTATGCATATACATATATATACATATATGTGTATATATAAATATATATATGGGTATCTATCTATATATCTATCTGTGTATTAATCTGTGTGTGTATCTATGTGTGTATTTCCCTTTCTCTCTAAATATATGAGTACAATTCTTCTTCTTCTTCTTCTTCTTCTTCTTCTTCTTCTTCTTCTTCGTCTTCTTCTTATTTTTATTATTATTATTATTATTATTATTATTATTATTATTATTATTATTATTATTCTTTTTGTGCTTCTCAGTCAGGCAGTCATCAACTCTGAGCTGCAACTGAAACACAGCTTAGATTAAGCACCATTATTCCACCCTGACCATCCACCCTACCTAACACCATTTTGCTTTGCAGTTTGTAGCCATAATCTCCTCCTCCTCATCATCATCATCATCATTCTGCCTCTCTGACACTACTGACACATAAACATACACATATGTAAATATTTTATGTATATCGTGTGCGTGTGTGTGTGTGTATGTGTGTGTGTAATTTATCCTGAGGAAATTTTCATTTGCTTGGTGTATCCTTATTTTGACTTCATGACTATTCAACAACTTAAAGCCTCTGGTGTTTTGTATCTCTACACTTCTCATCATCCACACACACACACACATGCACACACACACTGAAATGTTTGTACACACACATACAAATAGTCACAAACACACACACAGATACTCACACACACGCACACACACGCTTATACATAACACAGACGTACATGAACCATTATACCAAAGATATTCCATATTCCTCTGATGACCTCCTCAGATAACAAAACATTTTCTTTTTTCTTTCACACACTCTTTCATCTCACCTTATTCTAAATTGTTGACTTTGGCAATGTTCCTGACTTGCCCAGTATTTACACAAATTTGGCCTCTCTCTCTCTCTCTCTCTCTCTCTATATATATATATATATATATATATATATATATATATATATATATATATACACACGTCTGTGTGTTTGAGTATATATATATATATATATATATATATATATATATATATATACACGTTTGTGTGTTTGTGTATATATATATATAAGCATGTATGTCTATATTTACATCAGAAAGTTTCAATAGACCTTCTTCTTCTATATACTTACCCCAACCCCTGCAACATATGTAGATCAGCTCTAGTGCTGTATTCTACTGGACATGATATTTCAATGTGTTTAGTTATCTGAAATTCTGAGTTCAGATCCTATTCAGAATTCAGCTTTGTCTTTCATCCAGTCGGCATCAATATAACAATTACTTGAAGTGGTTGTGAATTAACCAAGTCGTAGAAAACCATACCAAATCACACTGGAGTCTTGTGCAGCCTTCTAGCTTACCAGCCCTGGTCAACCCATCCAAACCATGCCAGCATGGACAAAAGACATTAAATGATGACGACGATGATGATGATATAAACACACAGGCAATGTGCTTCCACAAAGTTTCTGTGAATGAAATCAAATGGCAAGGTTTTGGCCCCACCACTGAGCTTTAATAGAAGACTCTTCTCAAGAAAGTTGCACAGTAGGATTGAACACAAAGCCACATGTCTGTGTTACTTTGTCCTGTGTTCCATTTTTCTTGTTGTTCACATATTTCATGTTATTTGCAACATTGGTAACGTCCTGGACCCATATATGCATGCAGATATATATATATATATATATATATATATATATATATACACACACACAAACATATACACACATGTGCCAACACACATATACATACACACATATATATATAAATACATATATATATATATGTATGTGTGTGCTTGTTTGCATTTATATCTGTATATGTGTGTGTGTGTGGATGTATGTGCTTATGTTTGCATTTATGTGTGTATGTGTATATATATATATATATATATATATATATGATAGCATTAGGTATATATATAAGTACATATACACACACACACATACACACACACACACATACACACATATATAGGGGTAAATATGTATACACATCTATATATGTGGGGGAGGGCTAAATATATTTAAATATATATATACTCACACACATTTGCTTGTGAGAGTATGTATGCACATGTGTCTATACATTTAATATAAGGTATATGTATGTAGCTATATGTGTGTTGTGTGTATATGTGTGTGGGTGGATGTTTGTATGTGTGCAGGGAAAAGAATGAATATCTGAAAGGGATCAATAAAATTAAGAAAACAAAAAAAAAAAACAGGTGAAAAGAAAAAAAGAAAAAAATCTATTAAGGGGAAGAATTTCTTTAACCAATTTGTTATGGGGAATCTTTAAATGGAAGTGAATATTTCCAAACATAGATATCGAAGACTTTGGAATCAAGAATTGTCATGTTTAAGATTAAACAATGAGAGCTGTAGCGCTGTGTATGGTGGAGTGGAGTAGCATTATGGCCATTAGTGGAGGCTTAGAGGTTGCTGGAAATAATTGGTGAATATTGTTGATTTGGAAAAATAAGGCTGAAGTCAGACATGTGAAAGAGAAGATGAAAGCCAGTGAGATAAAGGGAGAAAGATAGAAAGGTAGTGACACGGTGAAAGAAAGAGAGATAGATAGGCAGAGGGACAGTGAGAGAAAGAGAGTCGGGGAGTAGTGAGGAGTGGGTGTAAATGAGGGAGGGGGATGGAGAGTTAAAAGGTGAAGGAGTAATAGAATGAAGATGAGAAAGGAGGTGGAGAGAGAGAAAGTGAGAGGGGAAATAGATTGTTGGTTAAATAAAAAGAAAAGAGGGAGAGAGAGAGAGAGGAAGGAGTGAGAGGTCTGGAGAAATAAATGATAAAGAAGTGGTAAAATAAAGGTAGAGAGAGAGGGGGGAGGGATAGGGAGAGCAGTTCATTAGATAGATAGGAAGAAAGAGGAGGGAAGCTAGTCATGAGAGACAGGATGCAAAGAGGGAGTAAGTGTAAGTGAAGGAGAGAGATGGAGAAGCAAGAGGTAAAGAAATAGTAATAGAAAGACAAAGAGGAGAAGAGAGAGAGAGAGAATGATAATGCAAGATGGGAAAGTGAAAGTTCATAGATAAAGAAGTAGTGAAAGAGAGACGAAGAGAGAGAGAGAAAGAGCTAGAGATGTGTGTGTGAGTCTGTAATTTAATGAAAGAAATAGAGGAAGTAGCTATATGGAAAGGGAGTGTAGAGGGGGAAAGGGTGAGAGGAATGATATGCAAGGGAAGAACGTGTGTGTGTGAATGAGAGTAAGGTATGGAAAGTAAGGAGGACTTTTTTTAAATGTATGATTGAAAAAGATTATGTGAGATTAAAAGATATAAACTGTGAAAAAGAGAAACAATATGAGACAGGGCAGGGCAGGGCGACAAATGGACAGACAGACATGCAGACAGACAGAGTGAGAGAGAGAGAAAGAAAGAGAGAGGTGGGTGTGTGAAAATGATTATGATAACATAAAAACTCACCCTGTCTTCATCCAAATGCCGTTGTGCTTCCATAAATGAGGCAGACTTTCTATGGTTGTAGCTTTTCCCTAAAACATTGCCAGACTTTGAAATTCTCTTCCATCTCATTGTTGTTTTTCCTTCTTATGACCTGAACTCTTTCGATTCTGAAGTAAATTCATTCCTTTCATCTCAATTTCTTCTTGTTCATTGTAGCTTACACTAAGTGGCTTCTTACCATGTTTGGAACTTTCTGATTTGAAAAAAATAAAAAAAGGAACGAAGGAAATTGTATGTGTGTGTATACACATATATAAATATATTAGTATGTGTATATATATATTGCTGAAATTTATTGAAAATCAAATGACGAAGACAGGTGTATGAACAACTAGTAAGTGTATTAGTTTCACACTCGGAGAAATATGAAAAAATAAACAGAGAGAGAGAGTGAAAAAAACTTGTAGATTTCAGTGGTCCAGCATGACGAATATATATATATATATATATATAAGAGTTCATAACTCTAACTAAAATGATTTGTCTCCCCTTACACACACTTCCTGTTTTGACACCACACTTCCTGCTCAACACAAACTTTTAACCCTTTTTTTAAACCTAACACAACTCTCAATTCTCATGCATCCTTATTTTTCCAACCATTATATACATGGATTACCATTGAACTTCAAAAGCTCAAAGACAATATAATGTATTGGTATATTTATTTTTTTTATATATTATTTTTTTATATATTATTTTTTTTTATATATTATTTTCTTCATTTTGTACTTGTTTGTAAAAAACATATTCATTTTCCCTCTTCTTGAAAATTTGCTATGCAATGAAAGCCGGTTAGAAATCTTTATTAAAATATGCTTCCAGTTTAGCATTCTGCCTTATTATTATTTTTCATTTTCCTATTATTTCTCCACGTGCGGTTAACACAACCCCACTATTTACTGACTTATATATGTGTGTGTGTGTGTGTGTAATTGAGGATATCTAAGATACCACCATGCTAGAAAAGGCAACCAAAGCCTGACTCCAAAACCACAATAAATGAGAAGACAACGGTGTTTCACCTCCTCTAAGTTATAAAAAAGGAAATTATAAGGAGTTATATTTAGACCTGCATTCATAAATACATACATGCATAGATACAAGAGAAAGAGGACATCCATGGATCTTTAATAAGGAGCTCACAAATCCAGTACTCAAGATACACTTTGCTTTTCATACCCATTATTATTGGAGCAACGAGGTACACAGCAACCAGTCCAGAGCAAAGTAAAGCTGAACTTGGGATCTTGGAGAGAGAATGCGATACCTTAATTCATATGTTACAAATGCTCATACTAATTGGTACTAGAAAAATCTGCAAGACCTTCTTAAGATCTTAAGGATGATGGTTAAATTAAAATACTTGCTTTCACAATCTTGCTACCAAGTCGGTGGCTGGTTAAAAGTTGACTGTAAATTAAAAAGAAAAGAGAACATATATACATAAAGATCAGTGGAAAAGAAAATACCTAGGCTGAACTGTTGAGAAATCTGCTGTTATTCTATCCAGATTATAAGTTCAGGTTTATACCTGTAATTATTGGGGTCCTGGGATATGTAACACACTGCCTAAGTACTTACCTTGAGAAATTAGGCTTCTCAAAACCAGAAAGAAGAAAATTGATTCAAAGACTAAAGATTTAAACCATCACTGGAACTGTAAAAATTTGTAAACCTTTCCAGAAGTTTATCATTTAAATATATATGAGCATGTCTAGATATGCAAGTATATGCGTGAGAAGACATACATTAAGCAAAACATACAAATCTGCTCATATACACACATACAAAAATGCCTGTTGATGTTGATGAAATTCCAATGAAAGAACCTTGGATCTAGATTAGAAAATGGCTCCTCTGTCTATTGGCAAGAAATCTTGACATGAAACTGAGTAATGATATACAAGCACACAAACAGGTAGATAGATAGAAGTATATACATTTATATGAATCTGTGTGAGTGAGTGTATCTGTGGATCTATGTATATGCAATGACGCAGCAAGGAACTGTATGTAAGAGAATGGGAAAGAGAGAAGTAGAGAGGGATGTGATGGGTTAATAAATGGGAGGAACCAAGAAAATGAAAGCAAAATGATTGAGATGAAGCAGAAAAGAACTCTGGTGATATTGAAAGAATGACGTGGGAGAGACGCCATCAAAGGGAGAGATAGAGAGAGAGAGAGGAAAGAAGACAGGTTAATTAGTGAGAAGATGATAGAATAAATAGATAATACTACATAATAAAAAAGAAAAAGAAACACAGAGCAGGAAAAATATAAAAGACTCATAAAAATATAAAACAAAGAACAAATTTATGAAAACAGAAATCTAAAATTCATCATCAGAGATTCCGGAATAAACTGTGATGGAGTTAGGCATTAAAAATCGAGTAGATAAAGTTTTAACTCAAAACACCATCCAATTACTTGGGTCAAACCAAAAGTCAGTAGCTTATTTAGGTTTAATGCTGTGTTGGAATCTTTGCCAAATAATGGCACTGTACTCTTCTTCTTTAAAGAGCAGTCTATTACAGTTTATTGGCTGTGTATTAGAAAGCACTAAAAACGGCAACGCTTTCTCTTTCTCTCTCTCTCTCTCTCTCTCTCTGTTATATAATCTTCTCGTTTCTTATATGTTTCCTAATTGTTATTGTTGTTGGTTTGTTTTAGGTGCAGAAACTAATTTAAATGTGTTTGGTTGTGGGAATTATTTTACAGTAAAATTTCTTGGCTTGGTTCTAAACAAAGCCGTGGACACTGGCCATAGATCTAAAGTGTTTCATTGTGAAGAGGTGCAATCGTAGCTGTGTGGTTAAAGCAGGTTTCATTGGAATTGCGTTGTTCCAGATTTGATGCTATTTGATGTGTGTAACAGTTTGAATAAATGTCTTCAGCTGTAGCTCTAAGACCAATTCCTTGTGAATGGAATTTGGTAGATGGAATGCACAGCTCTGATATGTGTGTGTGTGTGTGTGTGTGTGTGTGTGTGTGTGTGTGTGTGTGTTTTCCTTCTCATCATTTGACAGCTGGTGTTGGTTTGTTTACACTCTTATAACTTAGCTGTTCAGTGAAAAAGACTATTACAATAAGTACCAGATTTAAACAATACATACTAATGGAGATTTGTTTGGCTAAACCCTTTAAGCCGGTGCCCCAGCATGGCCACACCCTTTAAGCCGGTGCCCCAGCATGGCCACAGTCCAATGACTAAAACAAATAAAAGATAGAAGAGCTCTGAAATACTTGATTATAGCACTTGACTTTTAAATTGTGCATTTGTATAACAACTGATTTTCTGCTTCTGAGAAAAGTTGTTATGCTTTTTTTCCTTCCTTTCACTACAATACTGGAATACAAGTCAACCATTATTTTCTCAAGATGTTTTATTCCCATCAGTGAACTCTAAGACCTAGTAAAACAGTAGGTCAGCCAGTATTTTTTCTGTCAGTGAATTCTAAAAGAAGTAAAAATCTAAGACAACCTTCCTCTCATTGAGAACAAAATATGTTGCAGCACCAAAAATAATTAATGATGCTCTGCTCTGTTTTCATAATATTTGCTGGAGAACCACCATATTTCTCGTAAAACATTAAAAGATTTAACATTGCAATAAAAATCAGTCTAACGATTTCTTTTTCTTTAACCATTAACCGAAGGTTTGTATCGGTGCTCCTCCTATCCCAATCATGTCTCACAAAAATTTCTTGCAAATTTTAACGTTTTTTTAGGAAAGATTAAAAAGCCGTTCAATTAATTTCAGTAAAATTTGAAATTAAAATAAAAGTTTAAAAAAAAAATCATAATTCAAAACAATGAGGTGAACAGTTTTGGTCTCTGGCTACTTTGTTGTACCTGCTCAACTTCATTCACATTGCTAGAAGTCAATATATAACAACACTAAATTGTGTAACCTTTAACTGTTTGTTTTAACAGAAGACATTGCTTAATAAAGTCTTCTGTTGTTTTCTTTTTATTTTTTTCTCACTATGCGTTCTACAAGGTTTATTTTCAATTAAACTTTCACACACCTAAAATTTGAACCTAAACACATAAAAGAAGATAGTTCTCATCTGGAAATCCAAACTCCTTAGTTACTGATTGATATGTTTTAATGACTTGCAAAGCCTGGCCATAAAGAAAAAAAAATCAATAATTTAGATCTTTTTTTCTCAGTCTATTTACAGCTGATTGCTTTTGATCTGTTTCTTTATACTCTCTCTAACTTCTATGTAATCTTTAGAATTTTTTTATCAGCAAAAGCTTAAATGTTTTCTTTTTGGTTTTTCTCTAATTTTTTCTTTTTTTTTTTTTTTATGGATTTCGTCAGTCCAGCATTGAAAAACTTGCACTAAAATAACTTCTTTATAAACTCATTTTATTTTTCCTATCTATTGCATGAGTGCAAGTAATATATAATAAATAAGATAGAATATACTGAACAGCAATCTTTATCATATTTATCATCTTTTAACGTCTCTCTTCCATGCTGGCATGGGTCGAATAATTTGACAAGATCTGATAAGTCAGAGAATTGCGTAGTGATCCAGTGCCTGCTTTGCTATAATTTCTATGGCTCAATGATCTTCCAAGTGACAACCACATTACAGAGGGTAACTGCGTACTTTTTCCATGGCAGCAGCACATGTGAGGTTACCAAATACCTTGTTGAACCAAGTTCTTCTCCATTTAATATTTTCGAAATTATTGAAAAATAGGAATAAAAAAATAAATAAATACAATTAAAATTTTTAAAATTACTGCAACATTATCTGAAATTATTACTGAAATAAAACTGCACTGGAATCCTATTCTTAAAAATTGAACATAATTAAGAAATATAAAATATGAAATATCGAAAACAAAAAAAGGATTGCTTAAAATTATAATATAATCTCAATATCTTAGTCAAATTATCTTTTCATCTTAATTTTCATCATTCAGAGAGAATATGAGATAATCCTCAGTCCAAATATTATCACAGCATAAACCCTCAATGTCTGAATTACAATCCTCATTAACTATACTCGCGGTTAGAGTTCTGATCTTATTGCTGTCCAAAAATCTTGGTGCTTTAAGCTTCCTCTCAGCCTGTGTCTTCTTCACTGACAAAATTATGACTCAAGCTTTTGGTAAAAGAAGATTATTAATTTGAATAAATTTTTTTGAAGATCGTGTGCCATAGAATAATTTTCTGAATTTAAAAAGTCTGGACATTTAAGATAATTAGGGGCATATTAAAACATAACCATATCCATGATCAGGATATGAAATTATTTAATCTCACTTGATGAAACTGGGCTTTGGTTGGCCTGAGGCTATAGTAGAAGACACTTGCCCAAGGTGCCACGCAGTAGGACTGAACCTGAAACCATGTCATTGAAAAGCAAATTTCTTACCACACAGCCATGCCATAAATAGATTCAAGGATGTGCATATAAACACACATCTCAAAACATCTTTACTTTGATTTCTCTCTGCTCAATCAATTATCTTAAACATGGATTTGTAAGAAATCTGCAAAAATCTTAACATGGGTTTACGTATATATTATATATATATATACATCTGCTTGAACTGGAAGTTGATGAGCTAACTGAAAGCAGCAAGCATAAATTTAATTCATAAACACTCTTTCCGATCACAACACAGAAACATATTTTAAGCAAAGAAGAAATCCACCTCTATTTGCTGCGGAAGCCAGAAGGGGATTTTAGAAGATGTTAAATGCATACCGTTTACAGAAATATCTGTAAATTTATTAATCAAAGCCTGAAACAACATGTTGGGAATTAAGCAGAGGGATTAAAGGGACTTTCAGTTTGGTTCTGCATTAGCATCAAACTTCCATTTCTGATGTTATAGGTGTTGTTTTTTGCCCCTATTTTTAACATTTTATTTATTGTATTGTATATATAGGTTTTTTTGTTTCCTGCTTTTTGGGTTTTGGTAAACTACAAATATGGGAGGCTTACAGTTGATTTCTTCAGTAAAGAGAAACATAAATGGTTTGCCTGTGTATTTCAATGTGTGCATTTTCATCTATGTGTGTGTGTGTGCATATATATATATATATATATATATATATATATATATATATACATATTTATGTATGTGTGTGTGTATATACACACACACACACATCCATGGAACTTTTTCTTTCTCTCTCCCTCTCTGTATGTAGACTTATATGTCTGTCTATTTATGTATATTTATAATATACACACACACACACACACACACACACACACACACACACACACACACACACACACACACATGTGCAAGTCTATACAAATATATACATATATCAATATGTATAGATGATTAAAGATATTCTGAGAGAGAGAGGGAGAGAGTGAGAATGAGAGAGGAATGAAATAGAGTAGAAGGAGTAATAATGTCAATAAAAGTTAAAAAGAAATTGGTAAACAGTAAATGTTATCGGAACATAAATTTTCATCCCCAAAATTGCCTGCAGCACTCAGCAAAAATCTCTCTGAATTAAAAATCTTCAAACTTCCACAAGACTTCCACAAGATTCTAAAACAAATTTCAGATTTTAACATCGTACTATGTTCCATTTGAAAATATGTGTTATGGGTAGCTTTGTCTCTGTTACGTTTTATCTTAAGATTTTCTACATTGATTTTGTAATAAGAAATATCACAAGAAGGTGGAATAAGCAAGTTTGATAAAACATGTTAAAAATCTTCCTGATAACCGATGAGTTAATTTAGTTGGGGAGACTGGCTACTGATAGGAAGAATATGTGACTTGCAACTTGCTCTAATGAAAGTGGGATCTTATTATTTCATTGAATACACACACACATATACCTAGGTAGATTGAATGAGAGATAAATAAAAGGGATAATTAATTTGGGCAAAATACTTGTTAAGTTCTCTGCTAATACACGTACAAAAGACTAACAAAAGGTTTTTTTAATTGGTATAGAAATCCAGGTAATACTAAGGTGAGATCTGAAGTCGAAGTCCATCAACAATTATGATAACCATTTTTTAACACAACAAAGCTTATACAAAGCCTTACATTTTACTTCTGATTATCTTTTTTTTTAAAAAGTGAAACAGGTCAAGTCAATAAACATCTTTAAAAGACCTCTGCATTTTCAAAGCCTCTTTCCTATATATCTTCACTTGTGCGGCACCCTGCAAGTTTACTTTGTTACACACACACACACATATATAACAAAGTATACATATACATATGCATGTATATATATATATATATATATATATATATAAAATGTATGTATATATATATATATATAATGTATATATATATATATATATATATAATGTATGTATATATATATATATAATGTATGTATATATATATATATATATATATATATATATGTGTGTGTGCATCCACCCACACACACATATTTAAAGATGCATATATGTACATACATATGTGTATGTGCATATATGATATAAACATATACACATGCTCACACACACACAAACACACACATGCATATTGACACTCATATATGCACTTCTAATACATACCTATGCACTTTACTTTCCACTTACATCCACATCCTCCAGTGTACCCTGTCACACACACACATACACACCTGTAGTTCAGTTTCTTAGTTTCTTTTATAATTTTCTCCTTTTTATTTCTGTTTTGTTTTGTTTTTCTCTCCCCCCCCTTTTTTTTTTCCATTGATGTCATATTAAATGCAAACTTTGTTACCTGCCAGCATCAGCTATTCTAAAGGGGAAAATAAACCTTATTGTTGGCAGCACATTTTTAGTACTGGGTTGAGAAAGAGAAAGAGGGAGAGAGAGGGAGAATGCAATAGCAGCAGATCAAAGTCCACCAATGGCATCAAAGAGGATATTTTGTGCTGTCTTAGTCACACAGGCAACCTTGCTGTAATAGCATACGATGGTCATAAGTGGAGTCAGTCAGTCACATTCACTATTGACATCAAAAGACTACCATTCCCATTTTCACTTGAGTACACACCATTCATACATATATTCATTTATTTATTTTCATCCGAAATTCTTATTTTATTTTATTTATATTTCATTTATATTTTATTTATATCTAGTTTTCATTTTTGTTTTCCTCCAACCAACTTTGCATTCACTATTACTTTTTACCTCTGTTTCTATTTTGCATCCGAAAAAAAAGCCAGTAGCAAGCTGTTTGTGATTATTTCTGTACATTTATCTTACATCAAGCATCGTGATTATTATATGTGAAAGAGAACTTCTACTTGATGGGTTCAGTCAGGCTTGTACAGTTTATACTATGATTTATTAATTATAAAAAACAAAAAAATGAAAAAAACAACCCAAAGCTATTTTCTGAACTAACTGTTTCTGTCAAACCTTCCTTTTGGCAAAAAGACTATCTCAGTAGAATTTTTCTTGTTTTGTTAAAATAAAAGCAATTTTCTTTTGATTTTATCAGTAAGAGAAAATACAAAAATATTTAAGATTCAATTTCATAATTACAATAATAATTCTTTTCCAATTTTGGCACAAGGCTGGCAAGGGAAGAATCTTGATTACAACAACTTCAGTACTTGGTACTTTATTTCATTAACCCTGCTCCACAGAGGACGAAAGACAAAGCTGATCCTGGTATGATTTGAACTTGGAATGTTAAGAGACAGATGAAATGCCATGAAGCATTTTGCTTGATTTGCCAACAATCTTGTCAGCTTGACACCTTGATAATAATAATAATAATAATAATAATAATAATAATAATAATAATAATAACAATAACAATAATGATCCTTTCTACTCAAGGTACAAAGCCCGAAAGATGGAGGAGGGGTGATACAATTGGTTTTACAATGTGTAAACAATATAAATAATGATTAAAAATTAAACAATTTAAAACTCTCAATAGGGGAAGCACTTTAAGGACCTTGTGGAAAAATCCACAAAAGCCACGGGTGTCTCAACAACAACAATAATAATAATAATGATAATAATAATAATAATCCTTTCTACTCTAGGCACAAGGCCCTAAATTTTGGGGAGGAGGGCAGTCAATTAGATCGACCTCAGTACGCAAATGGTACTTAATTTATCAACCCCGAGAGGATGAAAGGCAAAGTCGACCTCGGCGGAATTTGAACTCAGAACAGACGAAATACTGCTAACCATTTCGCCCAGCGTGCTAATGATTCTGCCAGCTTGCCACCCTAATAATAATAATAATAATAATAATAATAATAATAATAATAATAATAATAATAATAATAATAATAATAATAATAATAATAATAATAATAATAATAATAATAATTTCTAATTTTAAATGTTTTTTTCTTTCCAATTTATGAACTGCAAAACCTGGCAAGAATATTAATTTAGATTCTAAGTAGACAATGGAAGGAAAACCATTCTGAAGAAGAAGAAGAAAAACACAACAGCATATTTCTTTGAAAACACAAAGTATTTTGTTATAGAAACTGGAAAGAAGGGTGGTGTTGGTGGTGGTGGTGGTGGTGGATTTGCATTAAAAGGAGATCTGATAGGATCTACAATTAATAACTTGGGGACCAACGTATATTGTTTGTATATCTGAGGTGGGGAGATGATGATGATGATGATGATATCTTAATGAAGTGTCATGCTGATGATGATGATATCTTAATAAAGTGTCATGGGGAGGAGGAGGAGGAGGAGGAAGAAGAGTAGATGGTGGTGGTGATGGTGGCTGGAAAAAAAGTAGGATGGGGAAAAGGAGAGAAATATGGCTGAGAGAAAGTGGAGGAGGAGAAAGGGTGTAGGAGTGGGGGGTGGAGTGGGATGGTGGGGGTGGTAGTGGTGGTGGTGGTGACAGTGGTGGTAGTGATGGTAGTGGTGGCAGTAATGATGGTGGTGATAGGTGAAGGAGGAGAAAAGGTGGTGGTGATGGTGGTGGTAGAAGATGGAGATGTGGAGAAGATGACGGGGAGAAAAAAAGAGGGAGGCAGTAGATGATGATGATGATGATGATGACAATACTGATGAGGAAAGAGAGAGAGAGAGAGAGAGAGAGAGAGAGGAAGAGTATAACAACGAAAATAATTGAACTGCTCTTCTTGTTTGTGGATAAAAAAAGGAAAATTATCTCTTTTGGAATCATGCAGAGTATTTACATAACATGGAATTCGGTAATCACATTAATATTATGTGCGTTCTTTATGTTTTAATTTTTCTTACATTGAGGTGAGATTGTCTGTATATTGTCTATTGTTTTAATCTATTTATAGTGAAGTTAAATCTGGCCAGGATTAGCTAAGGCTTAAGAACTAAGTCTATTAACATCTCATGCATTTGCAAAAGGTGTTAGAAATGGGACACTGAGATCCTACAAGGGTCAGAATGAAGGAACATTAAATGAGACCTTAATGAGAAGAGAAACATCTAAGTCAGGAATAGGTGAACATAAATGGGGTTGTGAGAAAACCATGATGTGGAGGTGAGGAATGGAATTAACCATAATTGATGGAGAAGCACATTGGAATATTCAACAACTGCCAGTCTGTTGGTTATGACAATAAGGGTTCCAGTTGATCCAATCAACGGAACAGCCTGTTCGTGAAATTAACGTGGAAGTGGCTGAGCACTCCATGGACATGTGTACCCGTAATGTAGTTCATAGGGAGATTCAGCATGAGTAGACTGGGGCAAAGTGAAATAAAATTTCTTGCTCAAGAACACAATGTGCTGCATAGACACATCTACCCTTAATGTACCCTTAATGTAGTTCTCAGGGAAAGGTGGTGAGCTGACAGAAACGTTAGGATGCCGGGTGAAATGCTTAGGGGTCTATCTTTACATTCTGAGTTCAAATTACACTGAGGTTGACTTTGCCTTTCATCCTTCTGGGGTCGATAAATTAGGTACCTGTTGCATACTGGGGTCGATCTAATCGACTGGCCCCCCTCCCCCAAAATTTCAGTCCTTGTGCCTAGAGTAGAAAAGAATGTAGTTTTCAGGGAAGTTCAGGATGATACAGAATGTGACACAGCTCACCCTTTGAATTACAGGTCCCACTCATTTTTGTCAGATGAGTGGAATGGAGCAACGTGAAATAAAATGTCTTGCTTGAGGACACAATATGCCAATAGTAATCGAACTCACAATCTTATGATCCTGAGCTAAGTACTCTAACCGCTTAGCCATATACCTTCACAATGGGATCTTTGAGGAAGTAATGAAGCAATACTGCACAATGCTTCAAATAACATATTTCTCCAACTCATGCCGACATAGTAAAACTGATATAAAAAACATGTAAAACACACACACACAATGGCTGCTACACAATTTCTCTTAAAAGCTGCATGAATGTAGCTTATTAGTCCTGATAAGAACCTACATGTTTTTGCACAGAAGTAGGGAAACAATAGGTGCCTCTTGCAGCAGGTTTTAACTGAGCTGATACCCCATGCTGCCACCACCTTTATCCTCCAATGGAAATTTTCATTCTGCGTTTTGCTTTTTTTCCCAGTTATGGCCATCTGTAATGTGCAACGCATAACAGAGATGTCGAAGATCAAGTGCGCATGGGAATTTGTGTGAGTGCACAGTTTGGTACAGAAGTGCAAAACTTTGATTTAAAAATACACGAAATTTTCCAGCCTTTGTTTTGATACACACACACACATATATGCACACACACACATATATATGCACACACACACATACATACACACACATACACACATACATACAAATATATATACATATATATATATATATATATATATATATATATATATATGTGCATACATACATACATCACTTATATCTAGACACTCCTACATAATACACATACATAAGTTATATATATATCAATTGAGACGTGTGTGTGTGTGTGTGTGTGTGTGTGTGTGTGTGTGTGTGTGTGTGTGTGTGTGTGTTGTGCATGATGGTGAACATAATTTATACTATCTATTGAAATAGATCAACGGATGTCATCTTTAAACAAAAAGTTCCTCTGATTTCAGGATCTCTTTCAAAAATAATCAGCAGCAAACTCTCACACACACACACACACACACACACACACACACACAGCGATAAAAACATTTTCTACAAAAGAGGAAAAAATAACATTTTGTACACGTTTCATATTTCTTTCCTTTTTTATTTTGTAAATTTTCATTTTATATTTAAAACCACACATTTTGTTTTTTGTTTTATGACTTCAGAATTTTGTATAGTTTGTGTATTTCATTCTAGATTTTCTATTCAATATAGAATAAATGCCGATCAAGAGACAGACAGTTAACCATAAATCTACTCATGCATACCCATAAATTTGCATATATGTCGGCAAGGACACATATGTATCTGGCAGCAGAGCGATATAAAGGGGATAAAAATATTCTTTGTCTTTTATCCTCTGTACTACACACTTACTTTTGGCTTCCATTGCTGTCTCTCTTTATTTGACGTATTTCTGCTTTCTGTCCCCTCTTTTACCCTTTTCCAACGAATTGCAGTGCATCTAAGGACTAAATACAAGTAGTTTATTATTATTATTATTATTATTATTATTATTATTACTATTAGTATTATTGAGTGAGAGAGCAGTGCATGCCATCAAAGTGACACTGGGGTAAAATACATAAAGCCCAGTATACCCATCATGACTACCTGTCTGATAAGGGTACACCAGGCACATGCATCACAACCATATATGCACGACATGGTGATCTCATATCAATATAAACAGCACATGAACTTGCAGGTGGGACCCAGTTAGAATTTTCTTTGCGTCAAGTAGTCCATCCCACTCAAATGGCCCTTGAATAAGGGTTGTTTAAGGATGTTGAACAAAACACCCATGTTTCCAGAGGTGAATTATCCACACTCAAAAGAAGTCGTTATTTTAATTTTTGATATTAGAATTATAAAAATGAATAAATCTTGAAGAGACAATGATGGGGCTGGTGTGGTGGTGGTGGTGGTGGTGGTGGTGGTGGCAAAGACAATGACGATAAAGGTGACGTGGACTGTAGGAAGGATGAAGCTATTTTCTAATTCACAATTATCTGGTTTTGTGGTAAATAGAGTTTTAATTGGTTAATGCATGTGCTCTCCACTTCAAATTAACCCTTTCCCCTTCCTGATCTCCTTCTCCTCCTCTTTACATTACCATATTACCCTCAAGTATGTTCTTCTTCACCATATTATGTAATCTGCATTGTCATTTTGTTGTAGCGATGCTCCTCAGGAAAATGCTAAGTGCGGAAGCTTCTCTTTTTCCTCTTTAGTTTATTTTTGTGTCACCATCAAATACAGATTATCAGTTAAACTAATAGGGGAACCTGAGGCTTTACATGCTCATCTTATCTACTAGAAATAGCAGCAAAAATTCACTCAAAGCATACCTTATGATCTTTAAACCAAAGAAAAAAGAATGACACATTAGATAATATATTATAAGATGCAGAAATTGTTCCTGCAAAAGAAAATATTTCTTAAAATAAAATAGAAGAAATTTCTTATTTGTATATTTGCGATAAATTTATGTTATCAATAACATTAATAGTGTATAACTATTGTTGTAAAGTAGGTTTCCGCCACTAGTGTGACGTGTGACTGCTGTCGTACTGTAGTTGCTGTTTTACGCTAGTAGCCACAATAGTTACTAGTCATCAGATACTGTTGTATCTCTTCATACTGAAATAGTCATACACCAACTTCTGACTTACTATTGCTGATAGCTCACAAGGCCTGAAATGTGGGGAAAGGAACTAGTTGATTACATCGACCCCAGTGCTCAACGGGTACTTATTTCATTGATCCTAAAAGGATGAAAGGCAAAGTCAAACTTGACAGAATTTGATCCCAGAGCATAAAGGCAGCCAAAAATGCTGCTAAATATTTTGTCTGTCAAGCTAATGATTCCACTAGCTCATCGCCTTAATAATAATAATAATAATAATAATAATAATTTCTTCAGTTGGTTACAAAGGCCCAAAATACTAGGGACTACATTTGAAATATGAAAAGCAACACCACAATAATAACGATGATGTTTTAACAACAACAATAATGTTTTAATAATTATAATAATAACTATAATTAACTGATATATATATATCTTTTATTTATTTCTTTTCATTTACACTTTGTTTTTTGAAATGTTAATTTGTCCAAGTGCAACATTAAAGAGATAGAAAAGATAAACAGAGAGAGAGAGAGAGAGAAAGAAAACGTTGCTCACCTATCGTTCGGTTTATTCAAATTTATGGAGATTGCGATAAAAGGGAAGCAATGGTTTATTTCAGGCAGGTCAGTGCCTTGTACCCTTTCTCACTAACCTGATGTTGGCATCATCAGTGGGATCACTAAAAGGTTTTGTGTACTATAGTAGTTTGATGCGAGAGTCTGCAAACTGAAGATTTGTGTGGATGGTTGTATCTCTGTCTGTCTATGTATCTGTGTGTGTGTATGTATGTATGTATATATGTATGTATGTTTGTTTGTATGTGTGTATGTTTGCATATATGTAGGTATGTATTCACATGAGTATGTATCTATATGTATGTGCATGTGCCCAAATGTATGTTTACATGTATGTATTTATATATGCATGCGTGTATGTATGTATGTATGTATGTATGTATGTATGTGTGTGTGTGCATGTATGCATGAATTTGTTTAAATGTATATGTATGAGTGTATGTTTGGATACATATAACTGTATGTGTGTTTATGTATTTGTTTAAGTGTGTATTTGTAGGGTGTATGTATATAAATGTACATATGAATGTGTATGAATGTATATGAGTGCTTGTAAATATGTGTGTGTGTGTTTGTATTTGTGTATTTATGCATGTATATGTGCATATGTTTGTGTGTGTGTGTATGCCTGTCTGTCAACCTTTCCATCCTCTCAATACCCATGCATGCATACAAACATGTTTACATGTACATATGTAGGCATACATGTATGCATGATGTAGACATGTATGTGCATGGTTTTCTGCCTGCCAGCTTCCCTGTCAACCTGGCTCTGTACTTTGTCTTCATTGATTTATATATATGCTCAAACACACACACACACACACACACACACACACACACACACACACACACACACACACAAACCAACCATCTGACATGTGTGGACATGTATGTATGTATGTATGTATGTATCTCTCTGTATATTTATTATATATATACACACACACACACATGTATATTTATTTATACACACATATTTATGTATTCATACATAAATGTGTATTCATGTACATATATATATATATATATATATGCATCCACACACACACACACATGCACATTCATATATATATATATGTGTGTGTGTGTGTGTGTGAGAGTGTGTTTGTGTGTTTATATATTTATATGTATTTGTGTGTGCACATATGTGTGTGTGAGTGTTAACAATCTCTTACTTTTTACAAATATACATATATATATGTACATACATACACACATGCCCATACACACATACATACATATTCACAGACACGCACCACATACAAGCAGTAATAATGTTTATATACTTATATACATTTAGAAATATTAGACAAGAACAAGCTTATTTCTGTATTTCTCCTGCTAAGCTTAAACAGCATCTCTTGGTATTTTAGATAAATAAAAGCAAGACATCAGATTTGATGAGACATACACTAGCTGTCAGTCAGTGTTGCTTCGTCTTTGCTTTCCTTGCAAACAAACTTTAACTCAATCACGTGATTAGCCATTTTTTACTCTCAAGAACACTTGTCAGAACACATACTCTCTGCCCTAAACAGGAAACCAGCTGGACTTCTGTCATGACAAATTTCAAATATATGGTTTTATTTGAAAATTCATTTCATTTTTGTTTATTTTATTTTATTTTTATATTATTTTGACTGTTTTTTTTTTTTTTTTGACAAGGGTTAACTCCTACAGCATCCATCACTCAGAAATAAGTTATTAATGGACAGAATCTTGTTTCTTTTTTTTTTTTTTCTGGTTTATTCTATTTTTATTTTTTGTTATTGTTGTTGTTTGAGTTGTGGTTTTTAAGTGTTAAGTAAATCACAGACTAAATTTAGAAATGACCTCTTCCAGTTGGCTGTCATGCCTTTCGATGTATTTTGGAATTGGTGAAGGAAGAATCGACATATAAAATTAGTTCTATTTTGGCAGCTACATCCATAGTCAGTACACACTGTTTTAATGAAGAATGGCAGGTCTAAATAGGTTAGAATTTTAGAAAATTAACAAGGTGTCAGAAGAAAGATGAGCATCATTTTGAATCATGAAAACAGAAGATTAAATGTTTTAATGCCTTTACTTTGAACCAATTATCTAGAAAACCAATTTTTAAAAATATATTTTTTTATCTTCTCTTTAGAATTTCTTGTTCTGTTTTGCTATTTTCAAGTTTCTATGTAAAATTCTCTATTTTATGTTTTAAATTTCAGGAGAGTGAAAGAAAGAGAAAGAGATCCATTGAACCTGGTTTATGCTAATAGCTAGGGAAAATCTGTTGTTAATTCATTCCACTTTGGCCCCGTGATGCCGTTTTTGACTTTACTCCTTGTTTAAAAGATGTTTGCAGATTCTTTATTTGTTTAGAGTGAATTGGCATCCAGCAAGCATATGCTAATAAGGGATGACGTGAGTGTCGAATCAATAGGATGCTGTTTGATAATAATGATAACATTGAAGGGGAACATAGTAAAGAATTCAAGACAGATTATGGTAATTCTTATTTAAATACAACTAAATATTATGCATACATGTTGTGTGCACATGTGTGCGTATATATCTTTATTTATATCTTTATTTATGTGTGTGTGTGTGTGTGTGTAATTTAAAATACACAGGATTTAAATTCTAGCTACTATACATTTCATGTCTCTGATAATACAGTAGTTGAACAAGCTTGTATAGCATGCTGTGTATTGTTGGGCAATCATTCAGGTTCAAAAATACTACGTAGCTTATTGTTCAGTTCGTCCGACTAATGTGTTATTAGAGGCATGTAACTTATTGTAGCTTGTATGTTAAATGCTGTGTATGCAATCGAAAAAAATGGCATTATTTATGGGATGACCCAATACTTAAGAGAAAAGATAGGAAAATTGAGCTTAAATGCATTTGGTAAAAGGTGTATGTGACCAAGGCTGACCTGGGGCTAAACAGCAACAACATTCACTGTTATTGGACATCTTCCTTGACTTCTGAGAGAATACGCCCCCCCCCCCACCTCATCTCATGTGAAGTAAGATTCTTGTCATGAGTGATAAATTAGTTTGTCATCAATTAACCTCTGTTAAGTGGTTGCCATTTTGTGCTGTAAAAGAGCATGTAGTTAGCAGCAGCAGCAACAGCAGTATTCACTTCAAATTTCAAGTCAACAAACTTAGCAGTTTAGAGATCCTTTAGATTTCATACTTCACATAACACACACACATTTATATATATATATATATATATATATATATATATATATATATATATATACACTCTCTGAGTGGTTGGCGTTAGGAAGGGCATCCAGCTGTAGAAAATCTGCCAAATTAGATTGGAGCCTGGTGTTGCCATCCGGTTTCACCAGTCCTCAGTCAAATTGTCCAACCCATGCTAGCATGGAAAGCGGACGTTAAACAATGATGATGATGATGATATATATATATATATTCCCTTTCTATCAATGTAAAAACAGAATCTCCACACAAGAAAGAATCAACAAGGAGTATCTTTTCATAGAGAAATTCCAACCATTTCTTAACACACATACCCCTAAGTGACCTTATTTCTCTAGGAACAGACATAAACTTCCTGTTGAAAAAGAGTTCATAACTCCAACTAAAAAGATTTGTCTCCTCTTACACACACTTCCTGTTTTGACATCACACTTCCTGCTTAACACAAACTTTTAGCACCTTTTCTCTTTTTTTAAACCTAACACAACTCTCAAATCTCATGCATCCTTATTTTCCCAACCATTATATACATGAATTACCATTGAACTTTAAAAGCTCAAAGACAATATAATGTATTGGTATATTTATTTTTTTATATAATATTTTTTTAATATATTATTTTCTTCATTTTGTACTTCTTTGTAAAAAAACATTTTCATTCTCCCTCTTCTTGAAAATTTGCTATGCAATGAAAGCCGGTTAGAAATCTTTATTGAAATATGCTTCCAGTTTAGCATTCTGCCTTATTATTTTTCATTTTCCTATTATTTTTCCACGTGCGGTTAACACAACCCCACTATTTACTGACTTATATATATATATATATATATATATAGGTAATAATTAATACACGTATATATAATTATATAAATATAACTATAATAATAAGGGTACTTATGAATAGCACCACATGCTAGAAATAGATGCTAAATGGCTCTAAGAACTACAGTTACTTGCTAATGGAGACAGTAACTGTAGTTCTTAGAATCATTTGGCATCTATCTTCAGCATGTGGTAATATTCATTAGTGCCCTTATTATTATTATAATTGTATTTATATAATTATATATACTTGTATTAGTTATTACCTATATGGTTCATTACATACTGGCTATATGATAAAATCTTATGAAGATTGTATCCTTGATTATTGAATACATACATAAATACATACATACATACATACATACATACATATATATATATATATATATATATATATATATATATATATATATGTATGTATGTATATGCATATATATAGATGGATGGATAGATAGATAGAAGCAGGCATGGCTTTGTGGTTAAGAAGTTTGCATCCACACCATGTGGTTTTGGATTCAATCCTACTGCATAGCATCTTGAGCAACTGTCTTCTTTTGCAGCCCCAGTTTGAACAATGCTTTGTGAATGGACCTAGGGGCTGGAAACTAAAAAAGAAACCTGTCATATATGTGTGTTCGGAATTTGTATTTTGCATCCATCTGGGCCCATACAGCCAACATTAAAACTATGAGAATGACATTTACACACACACACACGCACACACACATACTTGTATTTCCCAGTATTGTCTGTGCCATGGGATGCTTGTTTGCATTGTTGGAGCTTTCCAATCGTGCCACTCCCCTGCTTAGGCAGGCAAGCATGTCTGTGTTGTACAGGGTGGCTCAAAAGTCACAGAGGGGTTTGTTAATTACGTTTTCTTATTTGTAATCAGCTCACAATTGCAAGGTCACAAGTTTGATTCCTGAGGGTGCATTCTGTCCTTGAGCAAGACACTTTATTTCATGTTGCTCCAGTCTGCTCATCAGGCAAAAATGAGTTGTACCAGTAATACAACTCCGTGTCATGCCGAATCTCCCTGAGAACTGCATTAAGGGTACGCATGTCTGTGGAGTGCTCAGCCACTTGCATGTCAACTTCACAAGCAGGCTGTTCCATTGATAGGACCAACTGAAACATTTATCATCATAACTGACAGAATGCTAGTTTTAATTTTCAGAATCACATTTTAGATACACATTTTTGCAATTAACACCAATTAGTGGAAAATGCCTCTTACATCGTTTCTGCTAATTATTCTGTTGTTGGAATACTTCTGCTGTAAAGTGGCAATTATTGTCTTGTGGCAATAAGTCCATCTTAACAAGCGAACTTAGTAAATTTAATAAAATATTTCATCTTTATGTCTACTGTTTATATCAATCAGACTGATGTCTTCAGCTTGATTGTTGCTTTTACTACATTTCACTTGTTGTACATGCCAACCTTCTTCAGGTTGTTGTATCAGAATTGTGATACAACAGAGGAGAGAGATAGTGAAAGCAACTATCAAGACAAGGTCACCGTTATGACTAATATAAATGGTAGACATAATATAAAATTCCTCACCTCAGAAACATAGAATTGTATTACATATTTAATTATAGAATTACAAAAGTGATTTATATATACTTGACTGGTTGGTTTCATAGAAGAGGGTTATTAAAGAAAACCTAATATGGGCCTACTCTGCAGCATCAGCAACAAGGCCCTTTATAGATTCTCTATTGTTTAAATTAATAACAATATATACGAGAGGGTGCTGAGAAGTTCCTGGCTTTGGGTGAAAGAAAATATGGGAGGAAGATCAGTTAATTATGATTTTATTCAACATATTTCCCTCTCAAATTCACACACTTTATTGTGACAGTCCTTCAGTTTCTCTAAACCCTGTAAAAGAGGTTGGAAGGTTGGGCCTCCAGTGAGGCCTTTCACAATACTCTTAAAGCCAGGAACTTTTTAGCATCCCTTTGTATGTATATGTGTATATATGTATATATATATATATGTGTGTGTGTGTGTGTGTGTGTATATATATATATATATATATATATATACAAGGATGTGCTGTAAATTTCTTAGCTTTGGGTAAAAGAAAATACAGGAGGATCAATTAATTAGGATTTTGTTCAATATATTCCCCTCTCAGGTTCACACACTAATTGCAGTGGCCCTCCAGTTTTTCTAAGCCAGGTGAAAGAACTATGAAGGTTGGGCCTCCAGCCAGGCCTTTCCCCATACCCTTAAAGCGAGATACTTTTCAGCATGCCCTCATAATATAGTACCCCTGATGTTGTCATTAGTAAAGTGTAAATATTTGATCATTGTAATAATATGCCATTTTATTACAACTGAACATTCCTGCTACACTCAGTAAGGGAATTTGTCTGTGGTCGCTCAACCTGTGAAGAAAATAGCAGCTAAACCCCCTTCAAATCACACCCTGCTATTATAAATAACAAAAGGATAAATCAAGTAATGAATCCAATGTTGTCCTACATACTCCTAAAGAGACAAGATGGCCATGGTTGGAACGCCTTTAATCATAGCTCTGCAACTCAATCAGGACTGACACATGGCTACACACCATCAACAACAACTACTACTACTATAATCACATCCCTATTCTACCACCACTCATACTTTCACCAATACACTCTACTGAATAGTATTTAATTAAATCATTGGGTCAGCCTGTTATTTCAAGACGACCATTAATACACTTCTTAGCATTCAAGTGTGGACTGCAATACAGCTCTGTCTTTAAGTTTGTCGAAATATTATTTACCCAGCAAATGTTGGATAACTGCCAGTTTATGGTCAATGCTACATGCTGCACTGGAGATAGAGGTGCGTTATAATTGCATTTCCAGAATCTTATTGAATTTTCTTATGTATATATGTGTCTTAAACACTGAAAAGAACCTTTTCCTTTATGATCCTTCCTCCCCAAATACAGATACATAAAAATATATGATGTCCTTTTCGATATATATATATATATATATATATATATATACGTACATACATACATATATTCATACATGTATAAATACATACATTCTCATCTTTGTCATTTTAATGTTCACTTTTCGATGCTTGCATGCATTTGAAGGAGTTTATTGTGACACATTTTCTGTGGCCACATGCCCTTCTTGACACCATATATTCACCCCCCCCCACACACAAACACACACACACACACACACACACACACACACACACACACAGAGGGACACATATATTTCTTTCAGTGAATAGTGGATCTTGAAGCAGATATAACTATAAATAATAACATGCAAATATTGTGTTGAAAAATCCTTTTCGACAGAGACAATTGAAGGCTGCCTGTCAACATTATACATAAAGTTAATAATATATATATATGTCATCATCATCTTCATCATCATCATCATCATCATCATCGTTTAACATCTGTTCTCAATGCTGGCTTGGGTTGGACAGATTGTCACAGAGCTGGCCAGATTCTAATTGCGTGCTGTGGCATGATTTCTATAACTGGATGCCCTTCCTAATGCCAACCACTTTACAAAGTGTGCTGGGTGCTCTTTACGTGCAAATAGAATGGTTGAGTTTATGCAGCACTGGCCCAAGTGCATTTTACATATCATCAGTACCTGTAAAGGACTAGCCTGTATGTGTGCAGCAATTTTACTTGGCTCGATGCATCTTCTCAAGCACAGCAAATCACCACGACTCTCACTTATATATATTGAGAGTGTGGGTTGGCATTCTTTGTCCTTGTGCTTGTCTCTCACTACTGGAGAACCAATGTTGGTTTGTTTACATCATCATAGCTTTTTTTTTTATTTTGGCAAGTAAAAGCCATAGAATGTCTACCAGACATAAAATAACTGAAACTGGACTTGAAAAGCTTAGTGAATCCAATCAACCCCAGTTGATTTGATAGTTTAAACCCTAGAAGACAGTGCCCCAGCATGGCCAGTCTAATGACTGAAACCAGTAAATATAGTAAAAGTATAATCTCTTCTTTTTTGCTGATTTTTGACACCATGGTTTTGGTGATGCAGAAACATTTTGTGATAATGAGGTTATAATAATTTTTATAAATATATCAGTGTTACAAGAAGGAATTCTTGGGACTTGTGTTTTTCCTAAACAAATTTATTTTTACTACAAAGAAAGCAAAACAAGATTTGCTCCCTTTCCAGTCTAAAACAGTGAAAATTCCAAAACTTTTGAAAAAAACTGTGCAAGCAAGATTTTAGAGATAGATTAATTTTCCTGCCATAAATATTTGAAGAATGAATTTCAAGTAGTGTTACCTGGCTCCCTTACTTGTATCAGAACACTGCAACAATTTAGAGATGCACCGAGACTGATGTGGATATGGTGTGTATTTACGATGAATTGGCAATTCCAGTTAGGTTAATCCGATAACTTAAATGCTTAACCAACATATTTCTTGTTTTTTTTTAGAAAACCTTATTTTCACGTAGTCTTTTACTTGTTGCTCAATCAGCAACCGTATTTAGGATTCAAATAGTTTTCTTTTGCTATCGAAAATTTCAGGGACTCTTTTTTTTTTTTTTGCAGAATAAAACATTGATTTTTGTAGACTTTTCTTTAGTGAGGAATTAATCTATTATTATTATTTTTATTTTTATTCTTATTTTTTTTTTTGTGGAGAAAAAATGTGGAAGTCAAAATGCTATCTCCATTTCCTATTGCAGGATATTTTCATTAAAACTACTATTTAAAGCCCGCTAGCATTCTAGAGGCAATTATGATTTAGAAAAATTGTTTAGCAAAAAAAATAAAATAAAAACTTGAAAGTAAAAAAAAAAATAGTAAATAAAATGACTAAAATAGAAAAAAATTTTGTCAGTCGTTGAATTAAATTTTAATGAAATAAGATGGAATTGAAGGAAACAAAAATAAACAAACGACAGGTTGTAAATGTTATTTCCATTATTGCAAATCTAATCAATGTGACCGTCTTTAAGTAAATAAAATCAATGACAGGAAGGCCTAGCATTGATGCAAGATGTCTTTATCCAGAATATCTGTTTAAAAATCTTGCTTCACACTCCTACTTCAGGTAAGCCTAATGGGAGTTGTGTGCCTATTTGGATGATAATCAATATCTACCTGCTTATCTTTGCCTCTTTAGTTTCTCTTTCCTTTTCTTTCTTTGTTTAGTTTTATTTAATTTTTTTCTTTTTCACTCTCTTGTGGTTTCTGTTACAACAGTTCAATTAGTGGCCTGTTTCCTAAAATCACTGCCAACTAATTTTCTATACAGAGATTATCAATGAAAGAATGCCATGCAAGAAGAATTTGGACAAGCTAAACTACAATTTGTCTTCAGCTTCCATTTTTACATAATTTTTTTCTTTTTTTTTTTTCTGGCAGATCATGCCTCTCTGTCTTCTCATTTCTGGCTAATTTAAATACCTGAGTTGTGTAAAATACATTTATTATCGGTGCTGAAAATTTGTGAGAATTTCCAAATGCATACATTTTAAACCTACAGAAATGGAATTTAAGTTCTTAAATTTTTGTTTGTTTTGGGATTTTTGAAAATTGTAATAATGTTAGAATATAGAAAAAGCAAGAAATAGTCTTGTATTAGTCATCCTATCACCTGTTGATGAGATGCTGTTGCCTTTCGGTTTTCTTCAACCATATCCACTCACAAGGCTTTAATTGACCCAAGGCTGTAGTAAAAGACATTTGTCCTAGGTGCCACACTGTGGTTCTGAATCCAAAACCATGTGGTTAGGAAACAAACCCACATAGCAGCACCTGTTTCACTAGATTGTGATATCAAAAAAGGGTTAAGAACCCCTTTTGGTCATGAATGACCATGGAATTGCATCTAGAAAGTTACCCTCCGTGGCACAAGTCTGGGCAAGGTCATTTATGGAAGACCAGCAGTCGCCCATGCATACCAGCCTCTCCTCTCCATGCCATTGATGTTATCCAAGGGAAAGGCAAAGGCCAATACATCTTGGCACCAGTGACTCATTTTGCAATTCATTTCCATAGATGAGTGAACTGGAGCAATGTGAAATAAAGTGTCTTGCTCAAGAACACAACACACAGCCCAGTCTGGGAACTGAACTCAGTACTTCATGATTGTGAGCCTGTTACTCTAACTTTGTTCACAGTGAATTATTGTCAGTGAACTCTCCTCCAATGAATTGATGGTGATGAACTTACTTGTAACCAATGCCAAGGACTTGCATAATCAATAATGCTATTGACCACAAAATGCAATATAAAAATAATAAAAAAAAAATTCGATTAGCATTAAAGCAAGACACTTAAACCTTTTGCATTCAGGTTACTCAGTCAAATTTAATGCTTATTTAATTCATTAATCATGCATTATCTTGTAGCTTCAAGATCTTGATAATGTGAGTATTTTAAGAATTATATTGTTGGGTAGATGCAAGAGGACAGATCTGTCTGGTTTGAGTATAAAACAGGTTGAACATTTAGACTGGATATTACTGGCTTAAATGCTAAAGGGTTAAGAAACAGCCTATATTAATGATATAAATAGGAATTTTTTATAGAGGGATGAAAAAATAATAAGATAAAATGAAATTCTTGCCTGTGGCATTTCAAGTCTATTATAAACTAGCAGCAGTAAATATCTAGCTTGGCTTTAGTTTGTTAATACCTAAAATAAATACAGCTTCACGAACTTATATTTTTCAATAAATTTCATTAAAAAGATGCTGAAAATCTTTAGTCGGCCGGGCAATATTGATTCATTCAGAATTGTTGTTTTTGTGTAAGCCTGGAAGATGTAGGTATGACTGTTTGGTTAAGAAGCTTACTTAGTAACCATGTGGTTCCAGGTTCAAATCCTACTGTGCGGCACCTTGGGTATCTGTCTTCTGCTATAGCCTTGGGCTGACCAATGCCTTATGGGTGTATTTGGTTGACAAAAACTGCCTGGAAACCCATTGTATACATGTGTGTGTGTGTGTGTGTGTTTGTGTGTAGATAGACAGACAGACAGATAGATGGATGGATAAATAGATAGATAGATAGATAGATAGATAGCTATGTGTCTTTGTGTTTGTCCCCTCCGACATAAACTATTATTTGACAATTGGTGTTATTTTGCTTACAACCCTATAACTTAGCAGTTTGGCATAAAAGACTGATAAAATTAGTACCAGACCAAAAAACAAAAACAAAAGAAAACAGTAGTTGAATGAATTTGTTCAACTAAACTTTTCAAAGTAATGATCCAGCATGGCCACAGTGAACAATAAATAAACTAGTACAGAACTAAAAGTAATATTTTATTCTAACATTTTTTATTCATTTGCCTGGAACAACATGGTTTCTTTCTAAATACTGTACTAATTTGTGTAATTACTTTAAATTAATTACTTTTTAAGCAGTAAATTTTTCCAGTGTTTATTGCATTGCTTAGGGATAAGCAATATTTTTAGTTTTTCTGTTAAGAACTAAAAAAGAATAAATTTCAGGAAAATATCAAAAAAGATTACAACTTTCTTCATGAAAAAATCTACTCCCTGTGAGTAATTTCAGCTTCTGAGGTACAAAAACTGTTGTCTACAAATTGCAATGTTCACTCTTAGCTGTTAATATATGAGGATGAGTCAAAAAGTAATACTATGCTGTTTAAGACAGGTATAATTACCAACACAGGAACATGTATCACACATCAAAATGAAGCTGGTCCTCTGTGGATCACATCCCTACTTCTCAACATAGTCACCATTTCTTTCAGTAGCAATGTTTCACCTTCGAATGAGAGCATGTATCCCGGCAGAATTTGAACTCAGAATGTAGTGGCAGACAAAATATTGCAAAGCATTTTACCCGGTGTGCTAACAATTCTGCCAGCTCGCCATCTTGGAATCAATATATAAAGGAAGTTATTGAGGTGGTAAGTTGGCAGAATCATTAATCAGCTGGGCAAAGACGCTTATCGATATTTTGTTTATCTTTACGTTCTGAGTTCAAATTGCGCTATGGCTAGTTTTGTCTTTCATCCATTTTGGGGTTGATAAAATAAGTACCTTTGAACACTGGGATTGATGTATCTGTCCTCTTCTCCCGACATTGCTGGCCTCGTGCCAAAATTTACAACCAGTATATGATGGAAGCAAAACGGCTGCTTCTAGGAATTGAAACTAGTTCAGAAACTTATCACCAAAGTAGTAGTTTCCCCCTGGATAGGTCACCTTACCCTACTTCTTCATTATTTTTCAAAATTACATTTTCTTTATTAAAGCACTAACCATACTGACATCAAGTCTGATTTATTCCTCTCATGCTGTTGCTAACATGGGAAAGTGGCCATAAAACTGCATGTATAATAGATATTGACAGTTTTTCCATTCTCCTACATGATTAGACTTCTTCTGCATGAAGAACCAAGTTATGTTTATATTAAAAAAAAAACAAAAAAAAACATTTGCTTCAGGAACTGGTGATTGGTGATATCCTTTGGCCCCTGCTATAAATAAGATCCAAATAAAAAGCATCTAAATATATATTATTGTATGTATGTATGTTTCTTTCTTGCTCTTTTTTTGTTTATTGTTATTATTTCAACAGATTCAGTTAACCTATAACACTCCAGCACTTTATTTTTTCAAAGATATATTTTAACTGCGTGATCATCGTTTTCTTTCTCCATCATATGGCTTAGGTTTGGAAATGATTTCGAATAATTTTACTCATAAATATATGTGTAGTGATGGCTGTTTGGTAAGAAGTTAGCTTCCCAACAACGTGGTTCCGAGTTCAGTCCCACTGCATGGCTTCTTGGGCATGTGCCTTCTACTATAGCCTCAGACATACCAAACACTTGTGCGTAGATTTAGTAGACAGAAACTAAAAGAAGCCCATCATGTATGTGTGTCTGTGTGTGTGTGTCCCACCGCTGCTTAACAACCAGTGATGGTTTGTTTACATCCCCATAGCTTAGCAGTTCAGCAAAGAGATCAATAGAATGAGTATCAAGCTTAGCCATAAGCACTGGAGTTGATTCGTTTGACTAAAATTTCTTCAAGGCGGTGCTCCAGTATGATCGCAGTCTAACGATTGAAACAATAAAAAGATAAAAGCTACACATACAGACACATGCATACACACACATACACACACACACACACACACACACACACACACACACACACATACACACACACACACATATTGGGTTGGACAGGTCATCACTGTCCGAGTCAATCTCATTCAAAGTTACATGTCTTCTGAGTTGTGTCAGGAACCATGTCTCTCTCATATGTTCCATTTCTGGCAGGATTTCTATGACCGTTTGTTCTTTCAGTCACCAACCATTTTATTGCTGACATATTTGTCCAGAGTTCCTTGTTACTACCTTACTGCTCTTAAAAAAATATATATAAAACACATTGAATAATGTAATCCAAAGTATACAGCACCTGTATAAAGATGGGCTGGCCATAACTTGAATGTGTTTGGTCATATGTTGACAGGATCAAGCCTAATCTAGAGATTAACAACCACAACAGCAATAACAACACTTATATATCCATTCATTATCTACCCATCTTTTCCATCTACTATTCCTGAGGAGGTCATAGAGGTAGGGTCCACAGACACCTCCTCCATAGAGGGTCCTCTCGGAAGCAGCCTTCATTACACTTTCTGGCTGGGTTCCCAAGTGTGATCACTTGAGACTATCCTACTATTCTTTTACTTGTTACAGTCATTGGACTGCAGCCATGCTGGAGCATCACCTTATGGGGTTTTAGTCAAACAAATCAACCCCCAGGACTTATTCTTTGTAAGCCTAGTACTTATTCTATGGGTTTTTTTTTTTTTTGCTGAACCGCTAAGTTATAGGAACACAAACACCCCGATATTGGTTGTCAAGCGATGGTGGTGAGGGAAGAAACACACAAATGTATACATACATGGACACATACATACATACATACATATATATATGGTGGGCTTCTCTCAGTTTCTTTCTAACAAATCCACTCACGAGGCTTTGTTTAGCCTGAGGCTATAGTAAAAGAGACTTGTCCAGAGTGCCATGCAGTGGGACTGAACTCGGAACCATGTTGTTGGGAAGCAAGCTTCTTACCACACAGCCACGCCTGCACCTATTATTATCCAACCAACTCATTCTTGCTCTTCTTCTAGATCTCTGGTCATTTGGTTCAAATCACATGTCCATAGTACCACAACTATGACCTCTCAATATAGAGAAGTATCGTTAATTAACAGGGTACATAGCTCAAAGATCAAGCAGGTAATTAATTGCAGAAGGTGACAAGCACAAGCATTGACATTCACAGCCAATGGAGCAGCAATGGAGACATGCTGGTGGGAAGAGACGAAGGCGATCATGGGAAGGTGAGGATGAAAGAAGCAATGACAATATTGGGATGGAAGTGAGGTGGAGGCACAGTCCTGGCTGTACCAGAGACCACAGCTATGACAGAAAGTGGAGGTGTGGTGTCTAAGTATGCCAAAGAATGAACGAACAGACCTGACGCTGTTTGCAATGCATACATCTCCACATTGACAGGTCACAACATTAATTTACTGCTATTTAATTGAGAATATTCTAATGAAAAATCGCATAAAAACAAACTGAATGTGTTTAATCTCAAATAAAAATCAAGACATACCCAGCCGTAACTAATCAATAGATTTATTTAGAGTCAGTTAATTTGGTAAATCTTATAATTGCTACAAGAATAATTTACAAGTAAGACATTCTTTCAAACTGATTTTCCAAAATGTAATATAATTTCATAAAGACTTAATTAACACTTTATAAAATTGTTAATGTTGCAACATAGTTCATCTTAATGTAACATTAAGTTGAAGAAATTATGCAAGTGGGATATTTGATTATCTCAGACTGAAATTAGGCGTAAAGAAATCATATGATTATGAATACTAAGATCATTGCAAATGAAAAATTGAAAACAACACAAGAAAGAAAAATCTGAAATAGTTCTATCTTACAAAGAAGAGCTAAAATTAATTAAAACTTTTGCTGAACTAAATGTTTTAAATTTACCATTAAGATTCTTCCTTCAATAACTATTTCTCCATTCTGTCTATTTTTATATAGTTTTTCTCTTAAATCTGAGATTTCAGGTTGTTTAGGAACTGGTTAGCAGTATCTGCAGGAAAACGGTGGCATTTGAAATATTTTGTGTTTTGTTTTGTTGGTATTTTGTATTTTAAAAAAATGTTTTTCAACTTAAGTCATCAAAGAAAAATCCCTAAGATAGTTAACGGCAAATTGAATATATATATATATTTGTTTGTCTCCACTACCATTGCTTGACAACTGATGTTGGTGTGTTTATGTCCCCGTAATTTAGCAGTTCAGCAAAAGGGACTGATAGAATAAGTACTAGGCTTAAGAAAATTAAGCCCTAGGGTCGATTTGTTCGACTAAAGGCAGTGCTCCAGCATGGCCACAGTCAGATGACTGAAACAAATAATAGAATAAAAGATTATAAAAATGTGTATATATGTGTGTGAGTGTGTCTTTGTGTTGGTTTGTCTACATCCCTGTAACTTAGCAATTTGGCAAAAGAGACCAACAGATTAAGTACCAGACTTTAAAAAAGACCAAAAAATAACAACAACTAAATAGTAGAGTTGACTTGTTCAACAAAAAATTCAAAGGCAGTGCTCCAGCATGGTCGTACTCCAATGACTGAAACAAGTATAAGAGTAAAACAAGATTAAAAACAAAAACAAAGTAATTAATATCAAAACGAATCAAGGTGTGGAGATTATTAATTACGATTATTTGGAAAGAATATTTTGATTTCGATCAGAAAAGTCATTTGTAGTGTTTTTCTTGTAAATAAATAAGATTTATGCAATTAAATGCTAGGAAATATTGTTTATCAAAGAAGCCTTTGTTTATTTGTTTTATTTTGTTTAATTCGGTTTTTTTTTCTTTAAGAAAATATTGAAGAATAATAAGGAAAAGAAAAGAACAACTGTAATTTTGCTTCGTCAAGGAATATAGATTAGATTATTTTGTGTATAAGGCTTCGAGGATGAGTGCGTGTGTGTGTGTGAGAGAGAGAGAGTGTGTGTGTGTGTGTGTGTGTGAGGGAGAGAGGGTGTGTATGTGTGAGAGAGAAAGAGACTGAGTATGTGAAAGAGAGAGAGAAAAGGCATGTGTGTGTGTAAGAGAGAGGGTATGTGTGTGAAAGGGAGAGTGTGAGAGAGAGAGAGAGAGAAAGAGAGGGTGTGTATGTGTATGTGTGAGAGAGAAAGAGACTGCATATGTGTGTGTGAGAGAGAGAGAGAGAAAGGGAGAGGGTGTGTGTTTACGTGTGTATATGTGTGAGAGAGTGTGAGTGTATATGTGTGTGTGTGCTTCTTTGTGTGAGTGTGTGTGTATGTGTGTGTATATGCATGTGTGTCTGTTTTTTTTTTGTTGGCACAATAAACTCAAGGATAGTTGAGAGGAGGTAAGAGACAACAATGAGAGGTGTGAGAAGAAAAGGACATCAGAACATAGAAAAGCTGATTGAGAAAATTCACAATTTTCTGGATGAAAACTGTTGTGTGTCTATAAAGACAAAAAGCACACAGTTTGGAGATTGTGTGGCAATGGTGCACTGAACTATGCAGATCTGAACATGCACAAAAATTGTGCAACGTTTGTTCACAGGGAACTCGGTGCTGAACACCTGCAGCAGGATAATGCACCAGTCCACAGTTCTATCTTGGTAACCAACTGCTTAACAAAGAGGGGCATTAAACTGTCCTTCACTCTCCCTACAGTCCAGTGTGTTTATGTCCTTGTAACTTAGCGGTTCGGCAAAAGAGACCGATAGAATAAGTACTAGGCTTACAAAGAATAAGTCCTTGGGTCGATGGGCTTCTTTCAGTTTCCATCTACCAAATCCACTCACAAGGCTTTGGTCAGCTCGAGGCTAGGGTAGAAAGCACTTGCCCAAGGTGCCACGCAGTGGAACTGAACCCGGAACTATGTGATTGGTAAGCAAGCTATTTACCACACAGCCATTCCTGTTCTGCCAGGTCTACAGTGATACCAAGTCCTGCACGCATGACAATATGCTCATTGCCATATATGATGACAAGTACGATTAGCCAATGTATACAGAGTCATAAGCACTGAGATGACATACATGAAAAAAGGTGAAAGTATTTAGCCGTGGCTAACCACTGACTAGAACCACATACACTCACTCACCGTCAGACACATCACACGCAAAAACATAAATATATTAAGACACTAAAATTCCAAACTTTGAAAGCTTATTTCATTTTTGTTTATTGCTGAACTTTTAGCTTTGCTTTTTTAATTTTATTTTATTATTTTTTTTTCTCATGTCTTGTTATCGTAGTTGTCCTTGCCAACTCACAAGAATCATTTCTTAGAGAAAATTATGTCTTTTGTCTGCTCTATGAAGGAGAAGAAAATACAGAGAAACGGTAAATTTTTCCATGAATAGACAAGTTAATGGCTCTTAATAGCACTTTTGGTGAATATTGAAAACATTAGCAAAGGGTATATTTATATACTAAGTTCAATAAAAATAAATTATCTTCTCTCACAATACCAAAAACTGCATCACACACATATATACATACATTATACATATGTATACATACATTATATATATATATATCTATGTATATACATACAGTCATATATATACTTACACATGCAAGCACTCACACACACACATACGCACACACATGTATGGTTTATGTTCATTGTTTGTTTAATGCTATTTTTCCATGTTTGTATGGGCTGGATGCTTTTCCTGTCTCCAACCTCTAACGTGATTTTCAAAATAAGGAATTCTTTGTTATTATCCCATTGCTTTTGAAAAGTGTGAAACAACCACAGAGCCTTCCATCCTTCCATACTATCCCTAGTGTTTATCTGTTTGTCTGTATATCTGTGTCTCTTTCTTACACACAATTTTATTCATGCATACACAGATTATATTACTGATTCTAAGTTTAGGTCCTACTGGGGTTGGAGTCTAACTTCCATCTCTCTGCAATCAGTGAAATAAATATCAAATATACGGTAGAAAATCTCGATTCAATCAAGTCTGCCTCTTACTTATAAACTTTATGGCTTTGTGCCAATGTTGGAAATTATTATTGTGAGACAGTAGACTACAAGGAAACACATGATGGTCTGTGAGAGCAAATACTAATTAGGAAACATTTGCAAAGTGAAATAATGATTTTACTAAGAAGAGAAATTTAACATTTCAGTCAGAACCTATTGTTAGAAAGAAAGTGTTGAAATATTTATTGATTGAGATTTTTTTCCTTATTTTCCTGAAATATATAAATTGGGACATAAAGTTCAACTTTAATAAATCGTTCTGTTTGTATCTGTCTCCATTTGGGTTTGTTATCGCAACCATGTTTTGTGGGTTCCATTCTCCTGTGCTGTACCTTTCAAATGTGTTTTCTTGTATTACTTTTGTTGGCATGTAAAAATCACTGGTGCTGGTACCATTTATAAAGCGCTTGTGCTGGTACCATTTATAAAGCACTTGTGCTGGTACCATGTCAAAAGCACTGGTGTGTGAGTGTGTGTATCAGTCATTTTGAACAGAAATACCTCATGTGATATTTGTTCAGCCCAAGTCACACTGATGCTACCATGTCACATTCACCGATGCTACCATGTCACATTCACTAGTATTAATACAGTGGTCATTGCCAGTGCTGCCTGACTGGCTCCCGTGTCGGTGGCACGTAAAAAGCCTCATTTGAGCGTGGTCGATGCCAGTACCACCTGACTGGCCCTCATGCTGATGGCATGTAAATAGCACCCACTACACACTTGGAGTGGTTGGCATTAGGAAGGGCATCCAGCTGTAGAAACCTTACCAGATCAGATAGGAACCTGGTGCAGCCTTCTGGCTTGCCAGACCCCTGTCAAGCCGTCCAACCCATGCCAGCATGGAAAGCAGACGTTAAACGATGATGATGAACCAGTGATTGGTCCACTGGAAACCTGTAAGCAATCAATATGAATTTGTTGTTTGATGTTTAGTGACATGAAAGTCAAACAGCTTTGAAACTTTGTGATTCTGTTACAAAGAATTAAAAAAAAATATTTTCTCTCCTGAAGTGTCAGATGTTAAATAACACAGTTGATTCTTTAAGAGCAACAAGCATAAATCTTGTAGTTACAAATTCATAAAAGGATCCATAAAAGACACAAAAAATATTGAAATAAGCCTCCTTTACTATGGAACTACATACACATCACAAAAGTTGCAGTAGAACAACAACAAGCATTGATATCAGTCAAATAGAAATACTAGAAGTTATTACTGCTTTTGTTAGTCTTATTATTATTATTATTATTATTAAGGTGCTGGAAGGCTGCAAGCTGGCAGAATTGTTAGCATGCCAGGCAAAATGCTTAGCGGTATTTCGCTCATCTTTATGTTCTGAGTTCAAATTCTGCCGAGGTCAACTTTGCCTTTCATCTTTTCAGGGTCGATAAAATAAGTACCAGATGAATACTGGGGTCAATGTAATCGACTCATCTCCTCCCCCAAAATTGCTGCCCTTGTAGCAAAATTTGAAACCATTATTATCATTATTGTGGTAGTAGGAGTGTTGTCAGATGTGAGAGGCACTGATTATTTATCTTGTGAGTCTGTGTAGATTTTAATATTTTTTTCCCTTTCAGCTTGCTATCATAGCAACATCTTTCGTATTTCTATTGAATTTGTAGTCTTAACTGAAGTGTCTGCCATAAATTTCTGGTGTGATTCAATTACAGGCAGCCGTTATAGTAGGGGGAAAGAGAGACAGAGAAATAGTTAATCTCTGATTGTCGATCAAATATAGATTAAAAAAATTATTGAAATTTCATCTCTTTGGCAATTTGAAGATTTCCATTGAAGAACTTCATGTCGATGTTTTCTTGAATATATATGTAATCTGTGCTTATTGAGGATGTATGTGTGTATGTATATAACAGTAGGTGTAAGATTGTGTACAGATGTAGATTATGTGTAGAATTCTTATAGTGTTTCACCACAAGAGGATGCGTGTGTTTAGTGGTGTATATATTATAAAAAGTAAGTAAAGGTGCCTGTGTGTATACATGTGTGTATCTAAATATGTGTGTGTGTGTATATATATATATATATATATATATATACACATATATACAGGGTGAGGTAGTGAGGACAGACGTTTTCGAAATGGCTATTATTCAAGCCCATGGGGAGGGACATATATCTGACAGGTACCATTCAGTCCGTGGTGTTATAGTATTCTTTTTCTCTTGAGGTGAAGCCATGGTGCTGTGGACGATAGAGCATTGTGTGTTTTCCAATGACAGTTATGTGAAAAATAACAAGTCTGTCAGCAGTTCGGCATGAGTTTCGGTGCCACATCAACATACACCAAAATCAGGCTGTTCCCACTCATAACACAATCTTACATTGGATGAATGTACTTCATACACAAGGTACACTAATGAATAGGAGACATGAATGGTACAGACCCTGGAAAATGTGGAGCGTGTCAGACAAGCTTTGATATGGAGTCGAAATCGCTCTGTTTGGAAGCATTCCACTGAACTTTGCATCGATAATCAATCAGTAAGGCATATTTTGCATGAAGACCTGCATTTCCATTGGTCATTGGGAAACAGTTGAAACCATAGGACTATGCACAGTGGCTTAACATTGCAAGTCAGATGGAAGCAATTTTTGAGGCAAATGACAACCTCATTTTGTTAATGAGCGATGGAGCTCATTTTCATCTCAATGGCATGGTGATTCAACAGAACTGACGTTACTGGGCTCTTGAAAATCTGAGAGAACTGCACAAAAGACCATTGCACAGCCCAAAAGTGACAGTCTGGAGTGCTGTTAGAAAAGCTGCCATCATTGGCCCTTTTTTTTTTTTTGAAGATAATAATGGAAATGCTGTAACTGTGAACTCCGAGAATTACATTGAGATGATAAACAACTTCTTTGTACCTGAATCATAACGATAACGTATGCCTATTTGCTGTGTGTGGTTTCAGCAGGATGGGGTTGCCGGCCCACACAGCCAGAACCTCAACAGACGTTCCCCACCCTCTCTTCGGTGACTGCCTCATTTCCAGGTTTGCTATCATTCCTTGGCCCCCTTGGTCCCCTGATTTGTCCATGTATGGTTATATCTTGTGGGGAACCTCAAGGCACGTGTGTATGCACACAAGCCCTGTACGTTGGACGATTTGAAGGAAGCTATTTGTGTGGAAGTTGCCCAAACTGACAGTGCAATGGGGGCCAACTTCCAAGAACGCCTCCAGAAATGTATCTATGAAAATGGACTCCACATGTTGAATGTTGTTTTTCACACTTGATTTTGACAAATACTAATTCAATACGAACACATTGATGTCAATAAAATTTGTTGGCAGCTAACATTAATGATTTTGTGAATTTTTCAAAAACGTCCATCCTCTCTGCTGTGTATATATACATATATATATATATATATATATATATATATACACACACACACACACACACACATAAATAGGCACGCACACACATATATATGTACAGATACACATATATATATAATCATGTAAATATACACATATATATCAGTTTGTGTGTGTGAATATGTGTTTGAATAAGTATGTTCTTAATAGTTATTTGACACACTGTAAATATTTGTTTACATGCATATATACATAGATTTGTGGTCAAAATAAATGAATTCAAATGAAAGTAGTAGCATATATACATAAAAGTACGTGTCTATGTATGCATATACGTATATGTATTCATACTTATCTGTATGTGTGTATGTGTAAGTGTGTGGATACAAATGATGATGCCTCTTTGCTGTGTGTATCTATTCATGCATAAATTTGTATATGTATTTTCCTATAGAAGTAGCATTGCTACATATATTCGATATATGCGTAAGTGCAACTCTGTTTGTTCAGGTTTGGTTATATTTGTGCACATATATGTGTATGTGTGTGTTTGTATTTATAATCATACACACATATAAAAGTATGTGTGTATGTATATATGTGTACACACACACACATATATATATATATATATATTTGTGCGTGTGTGTGTGTGTGTGAATCTGTGCAAGTCAAATATACTAACATCGCGCAGAAACCGTCGTTTGAAGACGGATATAGTTGTTGACAGATGATATAACTACTGGGATGGAGAAGCGGTTTATGCGTTAGTTCCCTTCGGAAGATATATCGAGAAAATTTCCATGACCTGACAGATATTGTCACAAAAATAAGTCGAAATACTCTGAAATATCATTGGAAATCCTCACGGCATAATGACAACAACAGTAAAAAAAAAAAATGTTAGCTCATCTGCTCGAATCAGATATGTTTTGACTGGGCAAAGTAAAAAGACCAAAACAAAAACAAGGATAAAATAAAGAAAAATATTAACTCAAAGTGCAAAACTAAAAATAAGGAAATATAAAACGGATATTGAAGATCATGTATTCTCCAAACCTACCCTGTCACTCGGAACTGGATTATGTAGTGAGGCAAGAGGCATATACACAGCTTCCAACATAAATCACTTTGCTCTTTATATTTGATTATCTCATGAAAAAGTACAGTTTCTATGGCTTTCTAAGGTCTTTCTCTAGACTGGCTGGGCATATTATATTGATCTGAAAGCTCTCCAATATAATGTAAAGCTAACCACCAAACATCAGATAGTGGTTGTTACATTTTTCCCCTTTTTTTTTTCTTTTTACCTTTTCTGATTGGCTGCCATTTGAATTAAGTTTCTGCCAATTGAAGTTTGGGGAGTTTAGATTTCAGAAAAGAATGCAACCATTTGTAACAACGGTATCTGTTTTAATATATCATAGGTGTGCATCAAAAGTCTCTAGAGCTGCAGTTGTGAATCTATGCACTGCTAACTAAATGAAGAATATGTGTATATATATTCGCCATGATAGATCGCTAGTCACTAAACCTTTTTCTATTTTCTTTCCCTGTTTATTTCTGTGTTCCTTTCTGTCAAAGAGCTTAGGCTCAAAACGTAAAAGACTTTCTCACTTCCCAAGCATTAAACTAATACACCTGTTTGTTTTGTTTACACATCCGTCTTCATCTTTTGTTTTTTGTAAATTCTTACTATATATATATATATATATATATATATATATATATATATATATATATACACACACACACACACACACATGCACATGCATACATACTTTTATGCATATGTCATGTAACTGGCACCCATGCCAGTGGCATAGAAAGAACACCCATTACACTATTGGAGAGGTTGGCATTATTAGGAAGGGCATCAAACCATAGAAGCTATGACTGGTACTTTATTTTATGAACTCTGAAAGTATGAAAGGTAAAATCGACCTCAGCAGGATTTGAACTCAGAACGTAAAGAACCAGAAGAAATACCTTTAACCCTTTTCCCAACCTGCTAACAATTCTGCCAGCTCACCACCTTTGGAGTACTATACTACCTTCAAACTTTTTAAGTACCTGGGTATTTAAGACTGATCCAATATACAGAATACTTTTAAGTTTCATTACATTTTAGATTAAATACTTACAAGTTATCAATTCCAATTCAGTGATTCTGCACACAATTTATCTATTGCCATAGAGACTATACTTAAGTTTAACTGTTATGAATGAGTCTGTGTTTGAGGATAATGAAATACTTTTAATGCTTCTGAAATCCAAAACACTTCAAATAAACCAGATTAAAATAATTAGATTGGAAGGTAATGGTAGATGGGCAAGCTTAATTTCTATCAAATGTTAATTAATAGGTTTACTGTTCAGTGTTTCTATTTTCATGCATTAAACTCGTCATGCTATAATTCTGCTTAATTATTATATTTTTCGTAAATAAGATCAATTGAAACAATTAAATTATTACTAATATGTTTTAGACATGATAATGCTAACCATCGGTATAAAATGATAACTAATTGGAATTTTTAAACAGATAAGAAGCATTGTAGTTTTACTGTTTAATTTGAAACATATGTTGTTAAGCTGAACTGTAGAACAGATTAAAAGTTTAAATTAATAAAGTGCCCCGCCCTGACGGAATAACTTTCTTTCCACACAAGGGAGGTAGATCCCTAAACTAGGATGCAATGTGCAATGACATGTTCTCTGGGTCCAACCTGATTGCTTTGGCTGCAAACCTAGGAATTGCTGCCTGTAACGCAGAGAAAAGGAAAATAAAAAAATACAGGGACCTGACCAGCTGCTATCAGTTTGTGCTAGTTGCAATAAAGGCCTCAGGTATTCTTGGACCCTGCACTATCATTTTCCTCTGCAAAATCACGAAAACAGGGTCCTGTCTGAGAACTGAGCTCCATGAGGTGGAGTGTCTGTTGCAGTAAGTGTTACTGGCCATCCTCTGCTGCATTGCCATCATGGTCATATCCATGGGGCATGGCTGAACAAGCCATTTATTCAGGGTGTGCAGCCTGTTGCTCCCTCTCCTCCATCTGCTGCTACTTATTCTTCCTCTTTTTTTCTTTTGTTTCTTTTCTTTACTTGTAATTAAATTGTGATAAATAAGGAGCCGTTACCAGTATCATGTAAATGGCACCTGTGAAATTGTAGTCATGGCTGTTACCAGTATCAGGAAAATGGCACCTGTGCCAGTGGAACATAAAAAGTACCCATTACACACTCAGAGTGGTTGGCATTAAGAAGGGCATCCAGCTGTAGAAACCATGCCAAATCAGACTGAAATCTTGACATTACAAGATAATTCATGATTAATTCAAAACAATGTAAATAAATAAACAAAACAGTTGACAGAATAAACTGAATGCTAAAGGGTTAATGTTCAACTATAAAGCTACAATGTTTAATACATAATTATATACCTATGATCTTTAGTATAAAACTATATAACTAAGTTATATAATATACAACTTACTACAAAATGAAATTACATCAGTCTCCAAAGTAAGACATAACAAACAAAGAAAATAGCATTGTATTTTATTCAACTGTCTGCCTGGTCACATGACATTTCCAGCTGCTCTTTCTGTTTTGTCATGTGATATAATATGTCTGCTATTTGATAGACTTATCTCAGCGGTGTGTCACTATTTCCTTTTCCTTCTTTTTTATTTCTCACTTTTTTGTTGAAGCTAGTGTCTATCCAAGCTAATGAGAGAGAGACCCTCTTGTGTGGTTGCTTGCTTTGCTAGACATAACAGACAAATCTTTCTCAAATTACATTTTACTGTCTGAAAGACAAGGACACATTAGATTATGTAATCCTAGATAATCCTGGAAAAAAATGGAAAACAAAAACCTAAGCTGGATGGTCCTACCTGCAATGCCTTTGATCGTTGGTCTGCCTGTCCCGGCTGTCTTGGTGTTAAGGAATAACAACAACAACAACAAGGGCTGGTGGTGTCTATCTTCTCTCTGCTGTTTTCTTCCTAACAACAAATAAACAATCACATCATTGAAATCTCGAAGCTATGAGATAAAGCATGATAATTCAAAACAATGTGAATAAGTGGGAGAGTAATCGGAACAGTGAAGGGTTAAACAATGACTAAAAGTAAAGTTGCTTGTGAGGAACCTATCACTTTTTGGCTCATCAGCTCTCACCTCAATAATTGTATGGAAGTCCGGAATTATCCAGAATCATCAGAAACAAAAGATGTGATATCGCATGTCTTGACTCACAACACAAGTGTATGATGAGCAATGATTGATGTGGTGGTTTTACTGTGTCATTCTCAGCCTAATATTTGGGTTACGACCAATGTGAAGGACCAAGTGTATTGATAGGGTTGGAATGCACAAGATCTGAACGACTGAGGGAAGAACATGTAGCTGCAGAAATTCTACCTTAATAAATCTTGCCTGGTCTATATAAGCATGGAAAAGTAGATGGTAAAACAATAATGAATCTCGTCTGATCCATACAGGCATGGAAAAGTAGATGATAAAACAGTAAGAAACTAACCTATTTTTCCCTGGCATTCCGGCAGAATTGATTGACATATTTTCACAGGTTTAACTCTGATCGAGCAAATAGATTTAAATAGCAACTACTTATGCATGTGCATAAAAATACGACAGACTTTAGAAAAGGCAAACTGGTACACAAATGGCGAAGATAATTATGAAGGAATAATGATTAACATTGAGATAAAACCTGAAACATAAAAAAGGATTTTGTTACCTGGAGGCAAAGTATTTGTCACTTTGAATTTCTGTAAAATCTTGTTTTGTTTTTTCTTTTTCTTTCGATTAATTAATGATATCTTCCATTTATTTAATTCCCTATGCTAATTATTTAAATAAACGCAATCATTAGTATCAAAATACGATATCTTGTGGGGAAGACAAAAATTTAAGCTAAAGATGGTTATTTCATGAATTAAATTAAGTACAGGTTGTGTGGTTAAGAAGTTTGGTTGGCAACCCTGTGGTTTTGGGTTCAGTCCCACTCCACTGCATGACATTTTGGATAAGTGTTTTCTGTTGTGGTTGTGAGCTATCCTATGCAATGTGAGGGAAATTGTTAAACAGAAACTGCAGGAAGCCTGTTGTGTGCATGCATGTGTGTGTGTGTGTGTGTATATATATATATATGTATATATATATGTATGGATGTGTGTGTGTATATACATAAATATCGAATGATGAAAATGAGTACTTGACACCACATTGGTGGATATAATTTCTTTATTTATGAATTAAGGCTACCATTGGTTTCATGTTAAGAAAAGTAGGAAAATATCCTAGTGTCTTAACAATTTTTCAAGCCGATCACATGGAGAAAGGTTTGTGCCTCCATTTTGGAAAACATAGACTCATTTAGTTTGGGGAGATTCTTGTATAAATATATAAACATGTATATAAACATATGTATATAAATATACATATATATTTATAATATATTTATAATATATGCAAATATATATATATAAACATATATAAATATCTATCTATCTATCTCTCTCTCGCTATATATATATATATATATATATATATATATATATATATATATATATATATATATATAGATATATATATATATACATATATATATATATATAGATAGATATAGATAGATAGATAAATAGATAGATAGACATAAACATATATATATATGTGTGTGTGCATGTATATAAACATATATATATATATACATATATATATAGATAGATAGATATAGATAGATAGATAAATAGATAGATAGACATAAACATATATATATATGTGTGTGTGCATGTATATAAACATATATAAATATATATATATATTATATATATATAAACATACATATATATGTCTTTTTCTCTGTCTCCCTATTTTATATGATATTTATGATAAACACTGAATGTGTCTGTATCTATGCAAGAAAGTATAAATCATTCGTGTAAAGCTGTTAACATATCCATATCCGTCCTGCCATTAACTTATAGCTGTACATGACAATCTTCAGTTGCGGTTATCATAGAATTGAAATAAAATCGCTAAAACATTGCTAACTAGCCACGTGAATTTATGGTCAGAACTGCAAAACTGTTGCTAAGATGACATATTGATTCAACATTTACTGGGTGGATCTAAAATATATATATATACACATATATATATATTCTTGTATGTGTGTTATCATACTCACACATATCAAGCATGTGTGTATATATGTATCTATACATATATGCATGTATGAACTAAAATTCACATATTTGCATATTTTACAATGTATAACTGAATTTACTTTAAAAATGATATATGTGCATCTGTATATATATAGGTGTGTATGTGTGTGTGTGTGCGTTTGTATATGCATATATATAGTACTATATATATGTATAAAAATACATATATGTATGTATATATATGCACACACATGCTCACGTCCTCACACATATGTATACATTTATATGTTTGTTTGTATGTATGTATATGTACATATATATATCTATGTGTGTGTGTATATATATGGATAGATATGTACGTATATATATATATACACATATATATACGTGTACATATATATACATGTGTATATATATATATACATATATATATATATATATATATATATATATATATACACCTATGTATATGTGTGTGTGTGCGTGTATATATAATATCCACAAATGTATATATATTTGTATATGTATGTGTGTGTTTGTGAAGTTGTGTACAAGCTTGATTACACAACAATACAGAGTAATATACACTCTACACATTTAGTATATATTAACACTTACCATATATATACATACACATATACACACGTCTGCCTGAAACTACATATGAAATATAATCTGTCTCTCTCTATATATATATACATATATATACACATTGCTGTGTTTACAAATCCATATTGACTGTTCTATTATTAATTTAATTATTTAAAATTCTCCATTGAAACAAGCAATAACTTTAGTTTTGTCTTAATTTAGGTCTAAAATTAAGTTGTAGTTATTGTCTAGAGACAACATTTCTGAAAGCATTTTACCATTTCTCTGTTTCGATTGGAAGCTTATGTATGAAAAATTTTCCAGTTTCCATAATTCTACGTGGTGGTAACTTTGCTGTCTGTATCATTCAAAAATCTCAAAACACTTACTGGAATTAGTAGAAATAAACCAAAGCTGGATTTTATTCAAAAGTAAATAAAAACAAAACGATCTCTTCTGCTGATCTTTAAACCATCTTTAGTCAACACTCATCGAATTCTTCTATATAATTCTTTTTCTGTTGCTTCTTGTGTCACCTTTACTATTATGGCACTTTGGCACTTTACCTGCCTTTTATAGAGTAATATAGAGTGTGAGTCAAATATAGAAATCATTTAGAAAAAACTAATAAGATAAATTCCAAGCCTTTCAGACGATAGTTGACAGTGAACTGTGGTAATATTTAATAAAGAATTAAATTTTACCGTTTTTTATAAAATTATTTGATCTATGTGACATTTGGTAATCAGGGATTGTTGCTTAAGGGACTAGGAAGCATTTTGGAAGATAGAAATTAGCATTACTACAATTTGTAGAAATTTTTAATAGGATTTCTACACTGAATGCTTACATGTCTGTCTGTCTGTCTGTCTGTCTGCCTGCCTGCCTGCCTGCCTGCCTGTTTGTCTGTCTGTCTGTATAATAATTATTACTATTATTAAGGCAGCAAGCTGGCAGAACTGTTAGCATGACGGGCAAAATGCTTAGCAACATTTCGTCGGTCTGTATGTTCTGAGTTCAAATTCTGCCGAGGTCAACTTAACCTTTCATCTTTTCGGGGTTGATAAAATAAGTACCTCCCAACCTCCCAACCTGAATAAACACAGCAAGGCATTATATCTGATGCTCTGGGAGTGGTTGGCATTAGGAAGGGCATCCAGCTGTAGAAACCATGCCAATCAGAATGGAACCTGATGCAGCTCCCCAGCTTACCAGTTTCAGTCAAACTGCCCAACCCATGCCAGCATGGAAAACAGATACCAAATGATGATGATGATGATGATGATGATGATGCTGTAATGGCTCTGCTATTACCAACTTACATTAGATGGTATTAACATTTTTTTTTACTTGTTTCAGTCATTTGACTGCAGCCATACTGGAGCACCACCTTTAGTCAAAGAAATCGACCCTGGGACTTATTCTTTGTAAGCCTGGTACTTATTCTATCGCTCTCTTTTTGCCCATCTCCTAAGTTACAGAGACGTAAACACACCAACATCGGTTGTCAAGCGATAGTGGGGGTGGGGGACAAACACAGATGCACACACACACACACACACACACACACACATATATATATACTATGGGCTTCTTTCGGTTTCTGTCTACCAAATCCACTCACAAGGCTTTGGTCGGCCTGAGTGTATAGTAGAAGATACTTGCCTAAGGTGCCATGCAGTGAGACTGAACCCAGAACCATGTGGTTGGTAAGCAAGCAACTTACTACACAGCCTCTCCTGCATCATTATTTTGATGTTCTTCACATGGCTTCTTTGCTTGTTCATATTTCTTACAGAAACAAACATTTCTTTTGTTGTGCACACATCACTCCTGGTGGTTTGTCGTTTCTTCTGTTATTGGCTGTTGTCTTCATTAAAATAAAAATTTACCTCAGTTGCTTGCTTTTGTGTTCTGTCTAAAGAATTTTAGGATAAATCAGCGTTGATTAACGTAAATGTAACAGATAGAGACATTTCCCAGATGCTGACAACTGTGAAAAAAAAATAATAAATAAACAAATAAATAAGATGAAATAAAATAGAATAGAATAAAATTTTAAAAAACAAAAACAGCCATAAAAATTGCTTCACTGTCACCATTGGAGAACTTGGGAATGTGTAAAAGAATTTTTAAGTCTTGGAGATAAAAAGACAACCACCATTCTGAATTGTAATATTTGTATAAATGTTTATGATTATTGATGTTGTTTTGTTGTTTTATGTCAAAATGCATATGTATGTATGTATATACATATACATAGCTACATACATACATACACACACATATATACATACATATGTATACATATATATACATATACCTGCATACATATATATGTATATATGTATATATATATATATATATATACACACATATATGTACACACGCATATATGTACACATATGCACACATAAATATATATGCATACACAAATACACACACACAAACACATACATATATATAAAATCCCACTTTGATTTATACCTACATATATGCATATTACTGTATATGAGCATACATGCATGCGTGTGCATGAATATACATGTATGTGTGTATGCATGTATATATGCATACCTGTAGGTATGCATATCATGCATACATATCTGTATGCTTGTGTATATGTATGTTATGTATGCTTATAGCTCTATGTGCACATATGCACACATGCACACACACACACACACACGTTTATACAAAGAAAATTAAATGTTTAAACATTTAGAATGATTCATGATTTTACATAAAATTCGAAATTTTAAGGCATTCTGATAGAATTCCTTTGACAATACAAACAGCATATATCTTGTTACATTTCATTATAGCATTGTGTTACCTTTGTGGGGAAGCAAGGTATTTGCTAACATTTTAATGTTTCATTCCAGTCTTTATTTTATTTTCTCAACATGCCAGAAACAACATTTTGTAGGCTGGCAAGAAAGGCTTATATTGTTTTGAGTGTCTTCACTTTTGTTTTGGAAGCTTTTGTTTTATAATCACCTTTCTGTTATAAACATGCAGGCGAGGTGACATCTTGAAAATAAACATAATGTTGCCTATCACATCATTTAAACTTACTATCGATGCTGCAAAAATTATTCTTCAGACCTGATTGATAATCCATCTATTCATCAATCCATCCATCCATCCATCCATCCATTTTCACTGTCCCCTATTGCTGGAAGGATCATGGGGGTAAAGTCCTTAGGCATCCCCTTCATGGGATTTCTAGGGGATGGTTGAAGGAGTGGGAAGGTGTTGATGGACATGCATACATCGTCACTGTATCACTGAATCGACCAGACTATTAAATGTTGTTATATACCACTGGCCACAGTGCGTTTCTTCATATTGTTGTATCATTCATATGATGGATACCCACCGATTAAGTGGGTAGGGCAACGTTCCCCATGAACAGAATACCAGTGCATTATAGAGTTACCCATTTCACGGCTGAGTGAACTGGAGCAAACATGAAATGAAGTGTTTTACTCAAGGACACAATGCACTGCCTCGTATAGGAATCGAAACTATGATCTTGCAATCGTGGGGGCTACACTCTTACCATCAGGCCATGTGCCTCCACATATATATCATAATTAAAAAAAAAATTTTCCTTCCATTTCACTGTTGTATTTTCCTTCATCATTCTTCTTCCCCACCCCCTTCCTCCACCACTTCATCATCAGCACTAATTATGGTGACCATAATTGGAACATTTATCATCTCATTCATTGTAATTATTATCATTACTGAAGCTTGACCACCTACACCACCACCATCATCATCATCACCATCATCATATTTTAAACATCAGTTCTTCTTTCTTGCTACCATTGTAATTATCATCTTCGTTATCGTTATTCATCTTCATCAAAATCTTATTACATTGTAAACTTTGTGTTTTCACAATTAATAACTCCATTCTATTTTCTAATTACTCTTACTATGTCCAAGTTACTATCATTAGTCCTGTCCAGCAGTCATTCACCTTCATAGATAACTTCTGGGTTTTTTTTTTTTATTACAAACCATTTTTAAAAGTTTTAAATGACTGTAGATAAAAAAAATATTTCACAGTGATTTTGATTTTATTTACTTTGAAGAGTGAAAATCCTAATATTCTCTAAAAATTAACAGTGCTAATGACCCCCCCCCCCCACTCACAAGGTGCATTCTCCTTCTAAATAGGATCCTTTGACTTCAATGCACTTGTGTTCTGGCCCCTTTGTGAAAGCCCCATGGAAGTCCCTCAAAGTGAAGGTGTCCAGGACCCTTGTCACAGGTTCCTTTGTCTTCTCCTTTAGTTTGGAAAACAACCAAAATTTACAGGAAGCAAGTTCTGGACAGTAGGGACAGAACTAATGGCCATCTCTTTCAAGTAGTTGGTTACCAGGGTACACATCACTGTAGACCTTTAAGAACAAAATTTAGCACAAATTCATTGCATGCTTATTATCTTTGTAAACACACAACAGCCTTTATCCAGACAATTGCAAATTATCTCATCCAGCTGTAATGTTCTGACATCCTTCTCCCTTCCACATCTCTCATCATCTCTCACCTCCTCTCTGTCACACCTGAACTTCTCGTGCCAGCAAAAAAAGTTAATCCTTAACTAGTCTGGGGCATTTCATAAGCAGTTTCTCATTTGCTTGTTCCTACTTTCACTCACAATGTATCGCAAAGGTCAGTTAGCCTGAAGTTAAAGCAAATGACATTCTCCCATGGTGTTGCAATAGTGAGATTGAACCCAGAATCATTGGACTGAGAAGCAAACTTGAGATGCGCAGAGGCGTTGTAGTATTCTAAAATTTCCTGGTAGACATAATATGAAATAATGGAAGCAAAATAAATCTGTTTTAGAAAGTGAGGTATCACATGCTAGAAAATGAGATTTTCTCATTTGCATAATTCATGCGAATAAATTGTATTGTTGGTGAAACAACGCTCATTTCCAGCTTATGTCTACCAAATTCTGGCATGTAGTGGTGTGTGTGTGTGTGTGTGTGTGTGGAAGTGGATAGAAAAGAAATCTCCACACAAGAAAAATTAGTCAAAGTAAAACACAAAATTAAAACAAGCAAAGAGCAATAAATAATTAATTAACTAAATAAATAAATACATAAATAATTAAATAAATAAATACATAAATAATTAAACAAATATATAATACCTTTTCTACACAATGTAATTACAGCTTAAATACCTCATCTATATAAAATAATAAATAATTAATCCCACAAAAATATTACCTATAACAACAAGAACAATAATAATAATATTGATAATAACAATAATAAAATAATGGCAGCAACTGCAACAAAGGGAGTGATGATTGTGATAATGATAAGGATCAAAATGACAATCACAATGACGCTAATTATGATCATTAGGATAAGGATTACTCGTTAATATATCTGTTGCTGTATGAGAGGTGGTCGGGTGTATTATTTTGAATAGAGCTTGGATAGGCTGTTTGATTCTATTCCATCAAACTTTATGTCACTGAATTGTCAAGATGACACTGACAAAAATTCATGGGCAGCAAATACAAGACATTAAGTAAGCTTGTACCAAAGATTCTATTTTCTAATCCTCTTCGCTGTTGTGGTAGTCACCATCATTGCAGTAGTAGTAGTAGTAGTAGTAGTAGTAGTAATTCTTTCTACTATGAGCACAAGGTCTGAAATTTTGGGGGTGAGGGCTGGTGAATTACAGCAACCCCAGTGCGCTGCTGGTACTTAATTTATCAACCCTGAAAGGATGAAAGACAAAGTCGATCTTGGCAAAATTTGAACCCAGAATGGAAATACCACTAAGCATTTTGCCCGGCATGCTAACAGTTCTGCCAGCTCACCACCTTAATCATCATCATCATCATCGTTTAACGTCCGCTTTCCATGCTAGCATGGGTTGGACGATTTGACTGAGGACTGGTGAAACCAGATGGCTACACCAGGCTCCAATCTGATTTGTCAGAGTTTCTACAGCTGGATGCCCTTCCTAACGCCAACCATGATAATAATAATAATAATAATAATAATAATATGCCCAACAACAACTTTAACCTTGAACATCTTTGTTAACGTAGAATACTTGATGTATGGTTCTTTGAGAAGTACCTAATTCTTGTCTTAAGAAAGGCAATACTTGATGGATTTCTCAAACTATGGATATTATTGATAAAGGGCCAAAAATGCAAAAATATAAAATAGAGACAAGACTAAAATGAAAAAAAAAATAGAAACACAGGCTGAAAACTGGGAACTCTGAGATAGTTTTCTGAAATTATCTTTGATATTATTATTATTATTATTATTATTAATTTTAGACTAAGTCAAAATCTTTTTTAAACTGAAATTTATCTCACTTTTACTTTCCTATCTCCTTGCTATATTTTTGTTTCGAATATGTTTTGATTTCTCTCTCTCTCTGTATCTCTCTCTCTCTCTCTCTATTAGTATAGATCCCGTTGTTATTGATTTCACCTAAGCTAACATGAAGCAAAAATGTTAATTAGAAACCTGTCTTATCTTAATTACTTTTCCCAATTGACTGATGCAGTTTCCCCTCTTTTGTTTTGTCAACTCCCGCTTTTATTTTCTTCTCTCTCCTTCTCACTTTTTCTTTTGCCATCCAACCACGACCACCTCTGCCCATTCCACCTCCTGTAGCTAATGTTTTATGAAAATTTTTCTCTATTTACTTAAACATCAAAAATAACTTTGCTCTGTGTGTTTGTGAGATTGTTTTACATTCATTATTGTTGTATTATAGATTTGTTTGCACTTTAGGTATTTAATATTATTATTATTATTATTATTATTATTGTTATTATTATTTTTTTATTATTATTTCTTTTTTCTTCATTGTGCATTCATTTAGTTCCGAACTGTCGTTGTAAGGAAGATAATGAAAGTCCGATAATTAGACGAACAACAATTAATAATAGTAACGATTACAATAACAATAAAAGTAATTATTCCTGCATTAATATTAATAATAATTACTGACACAAGTACAAGGTCACACCTTTTGGAGGAAAGAACAATAAATTATACTGACACCCCTAGTATTTTACTGGTATTTAATTTATTGACTGCAGACAAAGAGTGAACTCCATTCAGGTTCTGGGTTAGATGTAAGTGGTGGCCCACCACCCATGCAAAATGAAATTTCTGTGTCTTGTGCCTCAGAAATCATTGGTAATAGTAGTTCCAAATTTAGCACAAGGCCAGCAATTTCAGAGATTACATAGGCCACCAATATGCAACTGGTACTTATTTTATCAACCCTGAAAACGAGAGGCAAAGTCAACCTTTGTGGAAATTGAACTCAAGATGTAAAAACACTAAGAATTTCTACCTGGTATGCTAACCTTTCTTCCAGTTTGTCACCTTAATCATTGCTAACATAAATAGAAAAATTCTTGTTCAGTTCCCATATATGGCTTTTGAAAGAAAATCAACTCTTTCTTGATTTTTTTTTTTTTTTTTGCATGTCCTGAATGAAAAATAAAAAAAAAATAAAAAGGCAGGGTTCCACGAGTTGCAACATCTGTGTTGCAGATAAGTTTCTTATTTTAAAGGAAATTAAGGTCTCAAATGATTACTTATTTTCACTAAGCATTAAGAAATTCTTTATAGTAAATTCAAATCAAACAAAGCAAATTGATAAAAATGATTTATCATTATTGATCTGTGTTCTACCTGGTGTCCTTCTCTACTAATTATATCTTAATGCACCTTTCCAAATGAAAATTGAAAGCCTGCTGTTGCAGATACAGAACACCAAAGAAAATTCTATCTAACTTGAAACATGAAATAATGAAGAAGTATCAAATCTACTATATTATATCTTTGATATCATAATACAACATGTACAGTATTATAATACATATGTGATATCTACTATATCATACTTAAATCTACTGTAATACACATACCTACTATATTATAATGCATTTTAATGTAATATCTATTATAAGATATATATGAACTATCATAATACATATAATATCTACTATATCACTCAGCTGAGAGCAGTATCACACATACTACATGCCCCTGCCTCCCAAATACCACCTGCCCTCAATTATTTTCAATCCTACCCAAGATGTTTCAACTGATCACCTCTCTTTTCTGTGCCTTCAACCACTGATTTCTCTTTCTCTCCCCACTCTGCTATACTCCATTCTAAATGAGAACCCAGGTTCGAAATTTCCCCAAGACACCTGATGAAGGCTGGAGGGTATATCAGCCGAAACGTTATGTTAACAACAAACAAGATGAGGACAAATATCTGTCAAATGCAAATAATGTAAATAATGTAAATAATTCCTCATCTCTTAAATTTAGAACTGTATTAAATATTGCTGTTAAAATTTAGAAAAAACAAAACAAAGTAAGTAGAAGCAGAAAAATAGATTTAAGTAATTAATTTGTGATTGAGGGTTTAGCAAGTGTTTTCTTGGGCAATCATTAACACAGTTATTTAGTAAGCCTTATAAAAATGCCTGGTTCCTATCAGTGGATCTACTCCTTCTCCATGTCTCACACCGGTGCCTAAAACATGTACTAATGTCATTGTATATAGCATTTATTTATTGAGATATAGGTAGACAAGTAAATTCAAGTCAGCTTTTAGTAAGTGCAGCAGCAGCTGATATGAGAAGTAGGGTCTTTTGTAAAGGGGAAGTTTACATCCTGAAATAGTGGCCTAAGCTTAAGACATTTTCGATAAATCTAACTGAATTCCATATCTACTTCAAACTTTCTTCATCTCTATAGCTCTCTCTTTTTTTCTCACATTCTTACCCTCTCTCTCTCCCTGTTTTCTTCTGTCCCTTTCTCGCTCTCTTCTCAGACTTCCCTAACCTGAATTGCACAAAAGGATCAGAGAATCACATATGAAATAATTTAATTTCATGAACTCCTCTCCTTGGCAGAATCAACAATGGAAAACAAACATTGGCTAGATTAAGAATTTCAGGAATCTGATCTTTAGAAATGCACAGGAAATTGGTAATATCATGTTCTCTATGAAGAGCAGATAGAATCTGCCAGAGAACTGCGGAAACTGCAGGAAGTTTGTTTTCTCAGCTTACAGTATATATATATATATATATATATATATATATATATAGAACACACTGAAGTTGTAAGGTTCAAAGAGAGCAAATATAATTAAGGAGGAAATTATCATTAAATCCCTCCAAGTTCAGATTTACTTTCTGCCCTTCCGGCCATCAATAAGGTACCAGCTGAGTTAGGGGGTTAATGTAATCGATAGGTGCAGATGTGGCTGTGTGGTTAAGAAGTTCGTTTCCCAGCCACGTGATTATGGGATCAGTCTCACATTGTGGTGCCTTCAACAAATGCGTTTTACTACAGC
>NC_142948.1:5456540-5469040 GCF_046866305.1 Octopus bimaculoides | reverse complement strand
CTACTACTACTACTACTACTACTACTACTACTAATAATAATAATAATAATAATAATAATAATAATGATGATGATGATAAAATCAAATGGAAGATTTATTGTAAAATAGGTTCAGGCATGGCTGTGTGGTTATGAAGTTTGTTTTAAATGACATGGTTTCAGGTTCAGTCCCACTGTACAGAACCCAGGGCAAGTGAAGTGTCTTCTATTATAGCTGCAGGTTGATCAAAGTCTTGTGAGTAAAATTTAGCAAATGGAAACTGTTTGACAACATCATCTGACCCTTATGGGTTTTTAGTGGGGGGTGTACACTCTGTTGCAAGCAGCCAGGTCAGTCCCAGGATAGAGGGTAAGATTCTCATTCCCTCCCGACTGTTTGGGCAGGCCACTGAAGAATTTTGTCTATATTCTTCTTCTCCTTCTTCGTCTTCTTCTTCTTCTTCTTTCTTCTTCTTCTTTCCCCCTCCTCCTTGTAGTACTTTGATACAAACTTCCTGTTTTAAAGCGATCTAAATAATTCATCTTCCAAACGCCAACTTAATATTGACAAAGTTTAAGTCCTGATAGAACAGCATAAATAGGATAAAAATCCTTACAGAGCACAAAATTTTTCTGCTCTGTAAGGATTTTTATCCTATTTATGCTGTTCTATCAGTCCTTGCACGTTGGAACAATATATCTTTCTACTTGTACTACAATACATTTCAGCGCTTCAAAAACAAACCTATGCTTGTTTACATATGACATAATTAACAAAGTTATTTCATTACATTCTTCATTAATTTCAAAATTAATTGAAACGAAGACTGTATTTTCCAACATGAAGATGGTAACAAGATGGTTAAATATGACCCATATTTTGTACTGATTATTATCCTTTGTCAGAATATTACCAGAAGTCCCTTCTTAAGATGCTAAAATAGTAAAATGTAAAATATTTCTTGAAAAAAAAAAAAAGCGAGAGAAATAATTTAATATTATTTCAACAAATTCGTCATCCTTTCAGTTAATTCAAAATCAGCAGATAAAATATTCTTTTCTTGCTGAGTTGGCAGGAGAAATATTTAAATGTAAAATAAAATTATAATTCTTTTGATGGGTTTTTTTTTGTTCATCCTTATCAATATTTGATTCCTAAGATACTATTAAATTAATTGTAATTGTGAAATGTCAGAAACTATGAAGTAAAACATCTGATCTTTGTGACAAAGGCTTCCTAATGATGGAGACTCTGTGTCAATTGTTCTTAAACTCAAGCCATGGCACACAAGTACGTTCTGAGATGTAGCAAAATGCATTGAGGAAATAATGAAATTATGCAGGTTTCAAACTTTGGCACAACACCAGCAATTTTAGGACAGGGATAAATTGGTTATATTGGCCCCAGTGCTCAACTGGTACTTATTTCAATGACTCTGGGGAAATAAAAGGCAAAGTTCACTTTGGTGGAATTTGAACTCAGAAGGTAGACATGGAAAAAAATGCTGCTAAGCATTTGGCCCAGGGTGCTGGGCAAAACAGCTCTGCCAGCTCACTGCCTTTGATTTAAAAATTATATTTGTCCCTTGTCTTACCTCTGTCTCATATTTGATACATCATCATCATCAGCGTTTAATGTCCATCTTCCAAGCAAGCATGGGTAGAACGGTTGACAGGAGCTGACTAGGTAGAAGACAACCCCAGGCTATTGTGTCTTTTGGCAGGGTTTTTATGGCTGGATGCCCTTCCTAACACCAGTCAGTTTTCGCATGGCTTTTACAGCTCTGTTGTCCATGATTCATATACAGACACATATTCCTGATGTTTGTTTTCAACCATCCAGAGTAATTTAGGACTAAAGAAAGGAAAAATTTTTATCACTCAGAATATGCAAAGGAAAGACTAATTAAAACTCTGAAAACAAACATGGATGTTTAGGACACACTTATGAAAATGATTTTGATAGGCAAACGATTAAAGTGTGAAAATCCAAACTCATGTCCCATGACACACAAGGGTTCAGTGCATTTGGAAAAATAACTCTTAATTTTGACAAAATGCTAGAAATTTTTGGAGAAGGGGTGAGTTGATAATACTACAAGGCGGCTGAGATACTCAGTCAGGTACAGTTAATCAGATACGTAATCTGAATATTTTTCTGCCTCTACTTTGGTACCTGCATATGTATTCCTCTTTCTTTGTTGTGTACAAATTTTACTTTTTGACCTGACCCAGTGCCTTACCATTTAACTGCATGATTCAGTTGAATCCTGGTCTATTATATACATACATATATGCATACTTACAGACATACATACATACATACATACATACATACATACATATATATATATATATATATATATATATATATATATATATATTATAAGTCAGTAAATAGTGGGGTTGTGTTAACCGCACGTGGAGAAATAATAGGAAAATGAAAAATAATAATAAGGCAGAATGCTAAACTGGAAGCATATTTTAATAAAGATTTCTAACTGGCTTTCATTGCATAGCAAATTTTCAAGAAGAGGGAGAATGAAAATGTTTTTTACAAAGAAGTACAAAATGAAGAAAATAATATATAAAAAAAATAATATATAAAAAAATAAATATACCAATACATTATATTGTCTTTGAGCTTTTAAAGTTCAATGGTAATTCATGTAGATAATGGTTGGAAAAATAAGGATGCATGAGATTTGAGAGTTGTGTTAAGTTTAAAAAAAGAGAAAAGGGGCTAAAAGTTTGTGTTAAGCAGGAAATGTGGTGTCAAAATAGGAAGTGTGTGTAAGAGGAGACAAATCATTTTAGTTGGAATTATGAACTCTTTTTCAACAGGAAGCTTATGTTTGTTCCTAGAGAAATAAGGTCACTGAGGAAAAAGAGTTCATAACTCCAACTAAAAAGATTTGTCTCCCCTTACACACACTTCCTGTTTTGACACAACACTTCCTGCTTAACACAAACTTTTAGCCTCTTTTCTCTTTTTTTAAACTTAACACAAATCTCATGCATCCTTATTTTTCCAACCATTATCTACATGGATTACCATTGAACATTAAAAGCTCAAAGACAATATAATGTATTGGTATGTTTATTTTGTACGTATTATATTTTTTTAATATTTTCTTTTATATATTATTTTCATTTTGTACTTCTTTGTGAAAAACATTTTCATTCTCCCTCTTCTTGAAAATTTGCTATGCAATGAAAGCCGGTCAGAAATCTTTATTAAAATATGCTTCCAGTTTAGCATTCTGCCTTATTATCATTTTTCATTTTCCTATATATATATATATATATATATATATATATATATATATATATATATATATATATATATATATATATATATATATTGATGTACATGTATGTAGATATGCATCTATGTATCTATTTATCGATAAATATATATATATATATATATATATATATATATATATCTATATCTGTCTATCGATCTATCTATCTATCGATCTATCTATACATATATATATATATATGTACATATGTATAGAGAGAAAGAGGGGGGCGGAATGAGGGATAAAGACATGCAAGTAAAAGAAGTATGATAATGAAACTTGTAAGAGAAGGAGGTAGAAAAGCATAGAAATGTGAAACAAAATGACAATTAAATAGTGAGTAGAAGAATGGAAATAAACATTGCCAGATAAAAGAAATAGACCATCATCAAACATTTCAATGCTTGCCCTTTACCAAAGAGAAATAGAAGTATTAAGAGAAGTAAGAGGAAAAATAATAGAAATGCTAACAATTTTATGACATCTGTTTACATTGCAGGCTTGGTGTAATTTTTGTGTGAGTGTGTTTGGAAACTTCTAAGCCATTGTAAAAGATCATAAAAAAGTCGAAGTGTAAAGGATAGATTTGTCAGTCAACTGCACCTAATACATAGATCAAAGAACAGATTGTTAACCACTAGTTATTGAAGTCAATGTTATTTTGGTAAAGATTTTTATTATTCAAAAAACCCAAGGCTGTCCATGTGTTTTGACATGTTGGAACTGTCCGTTTACAGCCAAACAATCAGCTTAGTTTTCCTTCAAGAGAATTTTTTGCATGTACCAAAAGAGTAACAAAAAAAAAAGGGGGAAGGTTGCCAGCCTGGAGGGTGGTAAGAAATTTGCTTAATAACCACATGGTTCATGGTGTGCCACCTTGGACAAATGTCTGCTACAATAGCTTCGGGTCAACCAAAGCTTTGTGAGTGGATTTGATAGACAGAAACTTCTTTCAGTCTCTAGACTGCGACCATGCTGGAGCTCCACCTTGAACTTTTAGACCTGTACCTGTATTCTCTGGAGAGCTACATTGCATGGAGACATTTGTAGTGATTAAGAAAATAACTGCCCAGCCATACTCCTTCTTCTTGACTCCAGTTTCTTCAATGTCATATTCACACATGACGAATGCCCAAACATAAACTTGAAAATATATAATAATGCTACCGGATAATATTGGATTATTCTGAGTTTTATATTGTACTCTGCCATGTTCCTAACAGAATATACCATAATTATATATAGATATATTCTTTTATTCTTTTACTTGTTTCAGTCATTTGACTGTGGCCATCCTGGAGCATCACCTTTAGTCAAGCAAATCGACCCCAAGACTTATTCTTTGTAAGCCTAGTACTTATTCTATCAGTCTCTTTTGCTAGATCGCTAAGTTACAGGGACATAAACACACCAACGCCAGTTGTCAAGCAATGTTGCGGGGACACACAAGCATATGCACAAACACACACACACACACACACACACCTTCAGCCAGTCAGCTTCTGTCAAACCGTCCAACCCATGCCAACATAATAGACATTAAATAAAGCTGATGCTGATGATGTTTACAATAATGGTTTCTAAAAATATTGATGTAGAGCTCAAAATGTTAAAACGAGGAAGGTCAACATGTGATTTCATGGTGTTCATTCCTGTCCTTTTCAAAAAAAGACCTTACAAGTGCATCGAATGTGAAACAACTCTTCCTGTCATTTCTGTGCCGAAATATAACCAAAGAATCAATAAAACACGAGACAATATGCAATGAAGAAAGAATTTCTTTTATTGTTTTTTCTAACATGCATGGCTTCCATTAATGTTTTAAATGTCAGTTATGATGCTTTTTATGTTTCCTCTCGTTATATTTCCCCCCACTCCATCTACTCATATACCCCACTTTTTTTTTTTACACGTGTCCCTTTGTTTTTTGCTTAAATTTAAATTTTTCTTTTTGTTTTTCTTTTTCAAATTTTATATTGATTCTCCTGATGATTTCTGTTTGACGAACAATAACCCTCAATTTGGAATAATCTCCAACTGAGATCATTCCAAACACAATGACTGATCTACAGAAACTGTGTTTGATTAAATTTTTTCTTTTACTCTTTGTTCTTTTTTTCGTTTTTGCGTGTTTCAACCTAATGATTTTACGATGAACATAAAACAAATTTTAACATCAGTTGAGAGACGGTGATAATGATAATAATAATAATAATAATAATAATAATAACAATAATAATTATAATCAGAAGAAGAAGAACAACAACAACAACAGCAATATCTAGAACAGTAGGGCCACCTTGCTAAATACCGTTTTTAAGATGCAGGCTTTTGGTTGTATTTCTGGACGAAGCATTTAAGGTTTAAAATGGTGAGCTATTGATCACATGTTCAGTAATTCAAATGACATTTTCCTGTTGCCATTGTGTCATGCTTATAAGTGAGTTACATGGAAACAACCAGCCCTGCTTCATCATCATCATCATCATCATCATCATTATTGTTTAAACGTCCACTTTTTCCATGTTTCCATGGTTGCTGTGCATTTTGCTGAGGCAGATGTTCTACGGCAGCATGCCCTTCCTGTTGCCAACCCTCGTGTGTTGTTTCCATCCAAAGTAATGTTGCCTCATGGCTGGACGTGATTTCATGGCAGGTTGGAAACGAAGAACACTGCTTGTATGAAGGTGATGCTTGTTTACAGTTATTGTGTAATGGGAAGACAAGGAGACACAAATGCATGTGCATGCACATGAACACACACACACACACACACACACACGTGGTCCAGTGTTTAGAGTATTGCACTCCCAATTGGTAGGTCATTGGTTCTATTCATGGACCAAGCAGTGAATTGTGCTCTTGAGCAAGACACTTCATTTCATGTTGGCCCAGTTGACTCAGCTGTGGATGGGTGACTCTGCGATGGACTAGCTTTCAAATGTTCAGATGAGAGGGTATGTTGGCTTGCTTGCCTAGCCAGCAGGATGACACTATTTAAAAGCTAAACTGATGCAAAGCGCATTGTGACCAGTGATGTATAACAATATCCAATTGTCTGGTCAGTTATGCGATCATACAATATGTATGTGTGTGTATGCCTTAGCTGCTTTCAGTTTCCATCTAATAAATTCAAAATCTATTCATGACCTAGGCTGAATTTGAACTCAGGACGTAAAGATAGATGAAATACATATTTTGGTTTCAAGTTTTGACACTAGGCCAGCAATTTTGAGAGAGGGGCTAAGTCAATTACATGGACCCCAGTGCTTAACTGGTATTTATTCAAGCGACCCCAAAAGGATGAAAGGCAAAGTTGACCATGGCAGAATTTGAACTCAGAATGTGAAGACAGATGAAATGCCACTATGTATTTTACCCAATGTTCTAATGATTCTGTCAGATAAAAGCAAAAAGTCAGATTCTGCTGGGATTTGGGATTGAACTCTCAAATGTTTTTCATTGGTTTGGAGTTGGAAAATATCAAAATTTAAAGGTATATATAAGGTAATCGTGCAAAAATACATTAAAATTTATATTCATAAGGATATCAGTATATGAGTGTATATACATGTGAATGTATGTGTGTGTGTGTGTGTGTTCGTACCAGATTGGGAGTGTGAGCCTGGGCTCATAGTGAGCCAAGGAGATCATTCAATCCCCAGCTGAGCTGTTGCTTCATTGAACTCCTGTACTTATTAGTCTACCTCTAACAGCCACAACAATGCTTTCAAATGGGATCAACTTCCGTTCACATAATGCATGTAGATGTAAGCTTTAGTGGTGGTGGTTTCCTAGCAACGACCAAAAAGGTTGTGTGACATTTTCATGTGTGTGTATGTGTGTGTGTGTGTGTGTGTGTGTGTGTGTGCGTGCACATAATCTTACACAATATATATATATATTTATATTTATGTATATATTTATGTTGTGACTGTATATATATCTTTCTATATAGACATATAAGTAAATGTGCAGAGAAATTATGTGTGTGTATCCACATGTATATATGCATAAGTATGTGCATATATACGAATATATACATATATATATACATATGTATATATGAATGCATATATACAAACATATATATATATACATACATACATACAAATATATGTATGTTGATGTAATTATTAATATTTAGCAGAAATAAGAGAGTGACTCAAGTTTCAAGTTTATCATGTGTTTGATAAGTGCCAACACACGAAACTCTCTGACCTTGAGTCACCCTTTTACTTCTGCTAAATATTAATAAATATATATACAAACGTAATTAGTATATATATATATATATATATATATATATATATATATATATATATATATATATATATATATATATGCATGTGTGTATATATATATATATATATATATATATATATATATATATATATACACATGATGCAACATGTAGTATGCCTCAAGAGACTTTCTTGAAAAGCTTCTTTCTGTTTCCATTTTGTCATTGTTCTTTTCATTCCTTTATTCTCTCCATAAAAGAAACAACATTGACAGATTCACAATTATATTTCTCAGGTGTGTACTTTGTGAAATTGTTTCAAAATATTTCCCTTGCTTTCTCCTATTTTTTGACATTTTAAAATTCAACGATGATAAATAACCATAAACAGCTATTGTACTGTTTGTTCAGGTTTTTATTTTTGTTTTGGTGAGTGTGTGTGTGCGTGTGTGTGTGTGTGAGTGTATGATTGCATGTGTGTTTGCATGTGTGTGTTTGTGTTTTCCCTGGTTACATTTTAATGTTCCATTATAAAATACGAGATATACAAATCTATCTATCTATCTATCTATATATCTATCATTCTATCTATCTATATCTATATATGTGTGTGTGTGTCTGTGTGTATGTGTATGTGTGTGCACATGTGTCTGTATGTGTTTGTGTATGCATATATATATATATATATATATATATATATATATATAGATAGATAGATAGATAGATATAGATATAGATATATGTATTTGTATATATATATATATGTTGCAACACATAGACATGTATCTATATATTATGTGTGTATATGAGTGCATGTAAGTGTGTATGCACATATACATGTTTGCATGTATACAAAAATATATATATATATACACAAAAACAATAAGAAATACAACTAAATGGATTGGATTAATTGAGACATTTCCTTCATAAATGATAACCTGTCTTAATTGCTCTGTGTAAGTGATTGCCACCATGTGTGTTTGTATTGGAACACAGCCTTGGCATTAATGTTGCTTGATGAATGATAACCAATATATATAAAGATATGATTTCTCCTTCTGCTCATTCATTCACTGGTTATCTCTCTTTCTCTGTATCTCTCTCTCTCTCTCTCTCTCTCTCTTTGTCATTCTTTATCTATATCTGTATCTATATATCCATGGACCTCTCTCTTTCTCTATCTACCTATCTATCTATCTATCTATCAATCCATATATTCTCACACACATATATACAGAGGGAGACAGTAAACTATCTATTTACCTATATATATATATAGGTGTCTGTCTCTGTATATATATATAGTTCTCTCTCTCACTGTGTGTGAGTATATATATATAATTTTATTGTCTGGCTATTTAACACTATTTAATGCTTGCTGCTGCCAATATTATTCTTGTTATTACCAATTATTTATATTTACCATTGATGATAATAATATCTATAAGAATATTTACTTTTTGAATATTTACTCCTTATTATATGTGTGAGTGTGTGTGTGTGTGTGTGTGTGTGTGTGTGTGTGTGTATACATGCCTTCTTTCAGTTTCCGTCTACCAAATCCACTCACAAGGCTTTGCTCACCTTGAGTTTATAGCAGAAGACTCTTGCCCGAGGTGCCATGCAGTGTGACTGAATGCAGAACCATATGGTTGGGCAGCAAGCTTCTTACCACACAGCCACATATGTATATATATATATATATATATATATACAAATATATATATGCACACACAGACACACACACACACAAACACATGTACGTGTACATATATGTGTGTGCATGTCTGTATCTGACTCTCACCTATAAATTCTCACACTTTGGTGATCTCCATCTTAATGCTGGTGTATTTAGGTTTCCATCTCCCATTTTTCCCTTCACCTCCCTCTAACCCTCACTCTCTATCTCTCTCTCTCCCTCCCCGCCCTCTATTCCCTTGCATATACATATCTTGTATACTGGCACAAGATATAAATAAATACTCAGGGTAGGCAGTAGGGAACAACAAAATCTCAACAAAAGGTTTTATCAAAATGATACAATAGCAGGTTGCTTTGTGTTGATTATTTTTATGGAAAAAATACTTGAATTTTTCTGTTTGTTTTGCCACCTTTCTTACTGAACTGTAAATATTTAAAGCCAATATTGCATTTATTTAAGTTTTCCAACAATAATACAGGGCTTCAAGAGACCTTTTATATAGTCTGTCCCTAGTCTTTGTCAGTTTTTTTAATGTTTTTTCAGAGATAATCAATGAGTTCAATATTATAGAATTTTCAAAAAATTAAAAGCAGTCAAATATGCCATGTGCAAATATTTGGACAACAGAAATTATTCTCTTCACACATGCACGCGTCAATGTGTGCATGTGTAGCTTGATAAGTGTGTAGGCGTGGCCATGTGGTAAGAGGTTTGTTTCTCATCCACATGGTTCAGTCCCACAGAGTGACACCTTGGGCGAATATCTTTTTCTATAACCCTGGGCCAACCAAAACCTTTTTAAGTGGATGAGTGTATGTGGCTGAGAGTAACTTCATACCATATGTTTTATTATCTAATACACACACACACACACACACGTTATCTATGTTCTATGACTTAAAACTACATCTGGTAGTGGGCCCCTGTTACGGGAGTTCTAGGAGTCTAAGGGTTAGCAACAGGAAGAGCATTCAGCTGTAAAAATATTGCCTCGACAATATACTCTTCTAACCCAAGCTAGTGTTGAAAAAACAGGTGTAAAACAGATGAAGACTTTATTTCTAAAGTTAATTCACATGCTGAGGGGGGAAAGCAGCAGTCTGAAGCTTGAATTTATTGCTAGAAGCGTATTCCACACATCAGCCTTTTAACTTAATAATTTCATTAAAGCTCTCTCAAAAGTGTAATAGCTTTGTCTAAGTAGAGAGAGAGAGGGACAGACAGACAGATATCTGTCCACCACCAACAGACAGATTCTACCGAAATTTGAGGACCACTTAAGCGACCACACACACACACGCGCATGCACACACATACACACACACACACACACACACAAACACACACACACACACACACTCACATACACAAAAGTACACACACACAACTACACAGAAACACACAAACACACACACATAGACACACACAGAAACATGCAAACACACAGACACACAAACATGCACACACATGAAAATACACAGATTTACACAACCACACAGAAACACACACATACACACACACACACACGCACACACGCACACACACCATGATTTAATGGCTTCTCCATCGATGATAGCATATTGTTCTTTTTGTTTTTGTTTATCATTATTTTTCTTTTGCTTTCTAAACATGGCTTTGGACAAATTGAAGTTTAGTACATTTGGCAGATTATCAGCTGTACTTTACCTGATCGAAAATGTCAATGTGCTCTCCTTCTCTCTCTCTCTCTCTCTTGCTCTCTCTTTCCTCCCCCTCTCCCTCTCTTTTATCTCACGATATATGAATGAATAAGTAAAAAAATAAAACTTCTCAATGGGAACTGCCATTAATATATCAAAGTTTAAAGAAGAATGACTATGGAATTACCAAACACATTTTCTCTTGCTCACAGATTCTTTCACTGGTTTCACTCATTGGATCATGGCCATGCTGAAGTATCGTTTTTGAGAGGTTCAATCAATCACAGTGATCTCTAGCATGAATTTCAGTCAGGTGGGGTTTGAATTGACCCTCCTTTATTAAAATTATAAATTGCATTTGTATTTTTGTTTTCTATATAAAGGGATGCAACAACCAGATAACGTTGGGAGCATAAACACAGACACAGACCTTGAACTTTTTTCATATATGCATATACAGCAATGCTTCGATATATGAGTTAATTTGTTCTGGAGACTGCTTGTAAACTGAAAACTCATAAAGCAGAGCAATAATTTCCCATTGTAGTAATGTTATAAATCGTGATTCGTTCCAAGAAAAAAATTTTACCTATAAAATTTGGTAGAATGTAAAGAATATACTATGTAAAGTAAAAAGAATGCCAAGATCATTTATAATAAAAGATATTTTCATTATCTGAAAGTTTTGGTTTTCTTCTGGAGTTTTGTTTCAACGAGGAGTTTTTTTCCCTCTTTCTCAAAGGCTGTCATTTCTTTCAAGACAGTACTTCTTGATACACCAAATATTTCGGCTGTTTACGTTATGCTAGTGCCTGCCATACGAGCACCATTAATTTGACCTTTTTGAAAGTTCGTTAGATCTTTCATTTTAATGAATTTTAATTACCTTTTTCTGATGATATCTGAAAAGAAACAACAATTTTAGCAAAACATATTATGCAACACTAATAATAAATCAAAAAACATAAAAATAAACAAGCTTTTGATGGTTTTATAGATATTTCAAAATTATGATACTATAATGCTAGGTGCTTTCATTATTTTGTCCAATCTCTGTATCTGTGTGTGCATGTCTTTGTGACTGTGGACTGATGTTGGTGTGTTTATGTCCTCACAGCTTAGCAGTTCAGGAAGAGACCAGCTCAGGAAAAAAGTACCAGATTTAAAAAGAAAATAATAAATTGTACTTGAGTCAGTTTGTTCAGTGACTAAAATTCTTCAAGGCAGTGGTGCCCCAATATGGCCACAGCCTGTTGGCTCAAACAAGCAAAGGTAGCAGATAAAAGATATGCCCTTTCCAGCAAATATCACAGTTTTTATGTAATTCTGAAAAGATAAATCATTGCCCTAAAATAGCGATATGTCAAAATATAAAATTAAAAACAATAAAACTTTCTTGAAATTAATTCAAAGAAAAAAAATACACAAAGAAAGCTGTTCTTGCCCAACAAAAGAAGAAAGAGCTAAAACATAATGACTTTTAGAACAAATAAAATTTTATTGTTAAAAAAAAGCAGAATTTCTTGTGTAAAACTTTATTATATATCAACTCTGCCAAATATCTGAATTTAGAAATAGATTGTAGTC
>NC_142948.1:5434040-5451540 GCF_046866305.1 Octopus bimaculoides | reverse complement strand
AAGTTTCTTTGCTCAAGAACACAATATACACTGCCCATCCAGGAATCCAAACCTCAATCTTATTATCGGCAGTCCAACACACTAACCACCAAACCATGCCCCTCCACCACAGTAGATGTGGTTGGGCTACATTACTCCTTTAAGGAGCATGAGGCTGGGTTCCTGATTTTTCTGGTATATATCAACCCATGCTAGCATGGAAACTGGACGTTAACTGATGATGATGATGATGATATCTTTCTCCCTGGATGGGACACCAACTGAGCAATGTGAAATGAAGTGTTTTGCTCAAGAATACAACACTTCCAGGAATTGAAATCACAATCTTACAATCACACTATCCAATAAGCGATGTACCTCCACCATAGTAGAAGATATGGTACACTCTAACCAAAAGAAACCCGTCTTATATGTGTGTATGTCTGTTTAGATTTGTGCATTTCCCAAAATTGCTGAGCTATAAGCAATGATGCAGTGACGTTGTTGATAGTAACCCTGTCAATAAATTATCTACTTGGGTTCAATCCCAAAGCACAGTACCTTGGACAGATGTCTTTTGTAATAGTCCCAGACCAGCCATACTCATGAGTGTATTTAATAGAAACTGAAAGAAGCTATTCTATATACATTTAGTAGTTTTAATCCATTTATTATGAAATAAAAACTACACTGATTGTTGGCAACAGGAAGGGCATCCAGCCTTTGAAAATCTGTCTTAACAAATTCACCTGACCGATGCAAAGATGGAAAAACTATTTGTTAAGATGAGGATGATGCTGATGTATGTACATTTGTGCTCTTTCAACATGAAATCTAACAACACTTGTTCTTTGTAATAATTGAGCTCCAGCTGAGTCACACTTCAAAACAAGACAGTTGGACAACTTCATTGAATCAGGTTACAATGAAACAAATCCAATTAGTATAAATCAAAGTCGTTACAAGCAGGTGCTCTTAATTAACCTTGAAATCATAATTAAAGTCAGTAATTCATTAAATTTTGAGTATTAATTAAATTTTCCAATAACATTCCCCACAAATGTTTAACGTATTAAATTATCCTTTCTGTCTTTTTTCTTTCTTTTTTTTTTTTTTTTTTGCCTATTTTGTTTTTTATTTTATTTTATGTTGCTGATCTTTTATTGGTTATAACTAACTTTCATGTGAAGTTATATATTGTGTCTCATGCTTTTTCCTCTTTGAATTGTAATTGTATATATACATACATACATAAGCGCGCACACACACACACACACACACACACACACATAAACACATATAAGCAGACACACACATGCACATATACATACAGACATACGTGTGTGTGTGTGTGTGTGTCTGTGTGTGCATATATATATGTATATATATATATATATATATCATCATGATCATCATTGTTTAATGTCTGCTTTCCATGCTGGCATGGGTTGGACAGTTTGACTGAGGACTGACAAGCCATAAGGCTGCACCAGGCTCCAATCAGATCAGGCAAGGTTCTACAGCTGGATGCCCTTCCTAACACCAACCACACCGAGAGTGTAGTGGGTGCTTTCTATGTGCTACCGGTGCGGGGCCAGTTAGGTGGTACTGGCATCGACCACGCTCGAATGGTACTTTTTACTGCTCTCTCACTCAATAATAATAATAATAATAATAATCCTTTCTACTATAGATACAGGGCCTGAAATATTAGGGGAAGCACAGCAGTTGATACCGTCAGCCCCAGTATTAAACTGGTACCCCCTTTATCGACCTTAAAAGAATGAAAGGCAAAATTGATCTTGGCAAATTTTGATCTCAGAACATAAGGATGGGAATCGTGGCGCTAAGCATTTTGCCCGGATTGCTAGCAATTCCACTATAGGCACAAGGCCTGAAATTCTGGTGGAGGGGAGGGGTGGGGCTAGTCAATAACTTCGACCCCTGTATTCAACTGTTACTTATTTTATTAACCCTGTAAAGATGAAAGTTATATTCAACTTCAACAATTTTGAACTCAGAACATGAAGACGGACAAATATGCTTGGCAGCATTTTGTCAAATGTGATGATGATGATGATGATGATGATGATGATGACGATGATAATGATAATAATAATTTCTTTGCATCTGAGAGGTGTCAGCTGTCTCCATTGACAAAAACCAAAAGTACATTAAACGAAGATGAAGACGTTTATAGTGGTACTGACATTACAACCATTCTACAGTTTTTCCTGTTCACCTTTGGGCATTGGACGATGTATTGTTAAAAATGGTGTGGAACCATAAAAGACAGAACAAAAGAAAGAATGTGAAAAAGAAGAAAAAGAAAGCTATGATAGTGAAACAAACACAAAAAAAAAAAAGCACCACAACAAAACAACAAAACATTTGCCGAAGAATGAAAGAAGCAGCTGAGATATTTCGCTTGGTTTCTTCATAGAAGTTAATCTTGTCAGCTTTGCCTGAGCCTGAATGAGTTAGTTGTACTGCAAATTGTGGTTGGCGCTACAACCGTAAATCACTTTGCATCAGGTCAGTCTTAGCTTGGAGAAAATACAATAAAAAAAAAATCTAATATAATATATAATAAATATATAAAAACAATTTGATAAAAAAAAAATCTACTGAAACATCTTCAACTATTTCAGGTCAGTACCAACAAAAGTAGCAGCAGTAGTAACAGCAGCAGCAGCAATACCATTCCTTTGAGGACCATTAAACAAATCCATCAAACCTATACTGGTTACTTTTACTATGTCTTGTCTTTTTTTTTTTTAATTATATTTTTATTTTTATTTTAGTATTTTTTTGTTTGGTGAAAATTTTTTTTTTCTGTTACGCAATTCTCCTGTCACTAAAATCAAAAGTAAAAAAAAAAAAATTGTGTGTGTATATGTTGTTCATATGGGAGAACAGTATTCAGTATATGGAGGACGGATATATGTATGTATGTGTGTGTGTATGTGTTTGTGTATATATTATGACAGCAAAAAATTGCACAAACAAGCAAGATAAACTATCAAGTATTGAATTATGGATGATAGGTGTGGCTGTGTGGTAGGAAGCTTGCTTCCCAACCAGATGGTTCCCAGTTCAATCCCACTTGGGGCTGAACCTTGGGCAAGTGTCTTTTAGCATGGCCAAAGTCTGATGACTGAAACAACTAAAAGATAAAAGATAGTAAATCCATCTGTTGTAGATGATGATGATGATGATAAGGACAATGACAATGATAGTAATAATGATGACGACAATGACAACAATGATGATGATGACAGCCACCCACACATTAACGCAAAAATTTAAAATTATCGCTTCATTTTGCTGTATTCTTCAACACCCACCCACACAATTCTGTCGTCTACTTGGAAGAAATGTAATTTACTTCTATTAAATAGACAAAGTTGCCATTCTCTGACGCTTGCTTCCATTTCTTTGTAAAAGATTTTCAAGAATTCAACTTGACATTTTGTTGTTTCAATTTTTTGGCCAGAACTTCTGGTCAAAATCTAATCAACAAATGTTTTTTTTTAATCCATTTTTGCAAATTTTTCTTTTGTGTTTCTCTCTTTTTTTTTGGCGATAAAAAAAATGAAATTAAAAAACAAAACAAAACAAAAATTAAGTAATGAATCATTTAAATACAATTGTTTGTCTTATTCGTTAAGTTCTTAAATCATTGTAATTCCTGGCTAGTGATTAAAAGAAAAAGCTAGAGAAGAAAATAATGAATTAAATAAATTAAAATAATAATAATAATAATAATAATAATAATGATGGTTTCAAATTTTGTCACAAAGCCAGCAATTTTGGGGGAGGGGTTGAGTTAATTACATCGACCCCAGTATTCAACTGGTACTTATTTTATCGACCCCCCCCCCCCGCTAGAATTTGAACTCAGAGCATAGTATGGGCGAAATGACTCTGCCAGCTTGGTGCCTTGCTTAATAATAATAATAATAATAATAATAATAATAATAATAGTAATAGTAATAATTATATCAAGAATAGACAACACAGAAAGTGACAAGTGCAGAATCTGTGGACAAAATGGTGAAACCATATGGCATATTACCAGTCAATGTACACCACTAACCCAGAAAGAACATTAGAGACGTCAAGACAAAATAGCAAGGATTGTGCATTGGACACTTTGCAACAAGTATGGACTTGACTAAGCGAAAAAGGGGTACGGATATAAACCCAAAGGCATCATCGAAAATGATAATGCAAAGATCCTATGGGATTTTATGATTTAGTGTGACCATGAGATAGAGAATAGGAAACCAGATATAGAGTTAATTGAGAAAGAAAGCAAATGATACTGGATCATAGATATAGCATGCCAGGAGGAAAGAAAAGTCAATAGATATAACAGGTTAGCTTGGAAGGTTAAGCAGTTGTGGTCGATGGAAAAGGTGGTAGTAGTACCAATAATTGTTGGAGCCCTGGGAACAGTGAGTAAAATTCTTGAGAAGTACATGGAACAAATAGGGGCTGCAATAAGGGTGGGGCACTTGCAGAAAGCAGTACTACTTGGAACTTCTTGAATACACCAGATGGTGCTCGAAAAATAAGAGGTGTTACATTAGTTCACTGGTAGTAAACAGGTGACACTGTAGTACATCTACAGCGTTAGAAGCAGTGCAAAGAGTATATAAACAGTTTGGCTGCCTGTTTCTCTGGAGACTGTCAGAATGATGTGGATGCCTCTGATGAGAACCCAGCAAAGATTAAAAATGAAAAAGTATGCATGTGTTTGTGATGTATGCCTGAATATGATTTGAAACCAGGTATGGATTTTCGTATGAAGTCACAAGATCGATCAAAGGTGCCTGTTTATTGCAGGATCTAATTCTTTTATTGTTCTGCTTCTTCAACTCAAATTGTTTTGGCACATCATGACACATTTTGCTCCACTCAGATTTATCTAGGCAGTAACTTCCGCATCATCGTCATTTAACATCCATTTTCCATGCTGGCATGGGTTAGATGGTTTGACTAGAATTGGTAAGCCAGAGAGCTACACCAGGTTCCAGTCTGATTTGGCTTGGTTTCTACATCTGGACACCCTTCCTAACCTCAAGATGTTGAATTATGTTGTAGAGATTTTAGTAATTGTTTTATCCTTATACCTAAAGATGGGTCTTCCTTTACCATAGTATCCCTCTACTTGTTGGCCATACAAAGGAATTTTTGGAATGCGGTCATCTTTCATTCAGACATGTTCAGCCCATCTTTACTGAATTCTCAACAGTATGCTTTCAATACTGGAAATATCAGATTTTACCAAAATTTTGACCTAATAATAGTAATAATAAGGATAATAAAAGTAATTTTAAATTTTGGCACAAAGCCAGCAATTTTGGTGGGGCTGGGGTAAGGTGATTACATTGACCCCCAATGACCAATTGGTACTTATTTTATCGGCCCCTAAAGGATGAAATGTAAAGTTGACCTTGGCAGAATTTGAACTCAGAACACAAAGATAGATGAAATGCCACTGTGCATTATGCTCATTGCTCAGTGTGCTGGTGATTCAACCAGCTTGCTGCCTTGATAAGGATAATGATAATAATAATGATAATAATAATAACAACAATAATAATAATGATAATAATAATCCTTTCAACTATAGGCACAAGGCCTCTAATTTCAGGGGAGGGGCTAGTTGAGTTCAATGACCCCAGTGATCAACTGGTACGTATCATAATTTTATTGGCCTCCAAAGGACAAAAGGCAACATTAACTTCAGCAAAATTTGAACTCAAAACATAAGCATTTGGAAGAAATGCCGTTAAGCATTTGTTTGACACAGTAATGATTCTGCTAGCTTAATAATAATAATAATAATAATAATAATAATAATAGATTTACTCAAAATCATGAGTTAGTATATATATATATATATATATATATATATATATATATATATATATATATATATATATATATATATATATATATACATATATATATATATATATATATATATATATACATATATATATATATATATATATATATATATACATATATATATATATATATATATATATATATATATACATATATATATATATATATATGTATATATATATATATATACATATATATATATATATATATATATATATATATATACATATATATATATATATATATGTATATATATATATATGTCAAAAGCAAATTTTCAAATTTTATTGAGGATATTTGATATTTCCCATCTGTTATCTTCTCATGATTTTCTAATCTTAATATCCTTGAGGCTCCAATCTGGATAAGGAACCAAAGGTAATGGAAGAGGAATCTCCAAGAATTAACAAACAACAACAACCACAAAAAAAATAAATAACTGAAGAAAAAGAGGAAAGAAAAATGAAGAAGTTTCTTTAACATTTTCATCTTCTTCCATTTTTATTGAATAAAATGAAAGAGAAATTTCTTGTTGGTCCATAATTTGCGAGAGATGGAAGTGGCAATGGTAGTGGTGGTGGCAGTGGTGAAAGAAGCAATGGGGGTTAGAAAGGTGGTAGTGGTGGTGTTGGCTGTGGTGGTGGTGATGGTGGTATTGGCAGTGTCAGTGGTGGCAACTGTGATATTATTGTTGTTGTTGGTGGAGGTGGTGGAAGCAATAGTGGTGATGAGGGTGGTGAGAGTGGTGGTGATGGTAGTAGTGGTGGTGGTTGTGGTAGTGGTGGTGCCGTTGGCAGTGTAGGTGGTGGCAGCTGTGTTGTGGTTCTTCTTGTTGGTGTTGGAGGTGGTGGTATCACTGTCAGAAATGTTAAAATGGTACGGGTGGCAGCAACAATAGTACATGGCTGTGGTAGTGTTGATGCCAGTGGCAACGACGACCATGGTGCTGCTGCTGCTGCTGGTGATGGTGATGGTGGTTGGGTGATGAGAATAAATAATGATGGTTCTCGTCTTTTGTGTTCTCTTCAATAGGTTTATTGTTCTGTGTGATTGGAATTTTGTGCAGGATCAAATTTTCTGCTTTTCCTTCGCAATAGATTTTATTGGAAAATTGATTTAAATTGAAATGAAATAACTTCATACAAAGCAGGTTTTAACCCCCACATCTCATTTTCTTTCTCTCTCTCTCCTCATCTCTCTTCTCTTTTCTTTTTACACTCTGACTCTTTCTCTCTTTCTCTCTCTCTCTTACACACACACACACACACACTTTTTCTCCCCTTCACCTCCTTCACTAACAATTAACTCCAATATGAACATTACTTCTCAGCCATTATTTTTCTCCCACTTCTCTCTCTTCTTCCTCCTCCTTCTCTTCCTCCTTTTTCTCCTCCTCCTTATCATCATTATCATCATCATCATCATCTTTATCGTAATGGTGGCTACCAGCATCATCGACATCCACATTGTCACCCACCACCAACATCACCACCACTACCACCACCATCACCAACACCATCATCACCAAAACCACCACCATCGCCACCACAACCAAAACCACCACCACTACTACCACCACCACCACCACCACTACCACCACCACTACCACCATCACTGTCATCAACATCACTGCCTCACCACCACCACCACCACCACTACCACCACCATCACCACCACTACCATACCACTACCACCACCACCACTACCACCACCACCACCACCACCATCAACATCACTGCCTCACAAACACCACCACCATTGCCACTATCACAAGCACCATCAACTTACCATCATCATCAACCAAAACCACCACCACTGCCGCCACCGCCTCTGCCACCGTCGCCGCCGCCATCCCCACCCCTGCCACCACCACTATTTCTTGAGACTAAGTCTTTCCTGCATGAATATTTTAATTTATTTTGTTTTTGTTTTATATGTGAAACTTCCTCAAATTATGTTGAAAAAGTTATCAAAAGAATTAAAAAAACTATTATAGTGAGTTTCGTTATTTGAGAAGATCTTTCTTTCTGTGAAGATCGTAAATAAATGTTTGGGTTGATCTGATATTCTTCACTAGAGAGACAATCACAAGACGGGGGTGAAGAGGTGAAAAATAAATCCCGTCACCTACAAAAGCATTGTGTCCTTTGCATGGCCTGGGCCAAGACCAGCTGACCAGGAAATAACTCTGCCCCACCTGGGTTCACATTACGTTTATGACTTGGAGAGGTATTGACTCTATCAAGCTCACCAGCCAATACCATCATCACTACCATCGTTGTTGTTGTCATCATTAACATCATCATCATCGTTGTCATCATCATCATTGACATCATCACCTTATCTTTTTCCTTTTATGAACTAAGAATACGTTCTACAATACAGTGCATCTCAGACAATTAGGAAGAATTATTCCCCATGCTCATACACATCAACCCTTTAGCATTCAGATTAATTTATCAAACGTAAAGCTTATTTGTCCACATTTTTTAAAATTAATCACATATTATCACAAAGCCTTGAAATTTCGATGACATTTTAGGTTAGGTGCGAGAGGCTGGATCTGGCCAGTGTCAACATAAGACTGAGAGAATATGTTGGCTGAATATGGCTGGCTTAAATGCTAAAGGGTTAAGCCATATCGAAGTTGATGAGGACGGGGAGGAGGAGGTGTGTGTTTCTTTACTTTGGAATAAAAGGCAAACTTAAGAAGATAAGATGGTCATTGCTAGAATGCCTTTCACTTGTCAAGGTTCACCTAATACTTAAATTACAACAACAACAACAACAACAGCAACCTAGAAAACGTTGTTCTGTCCTTAAGAAAAAGCACTATTTTCTAAAGTGGTTGGCATTTGGAAGGACATCTAGATGTAGAAAGTTTACCAAAGCAGACAGCAAGGATTGGAACAGTCTTCTGCCTTACCAGATTCTGTAAAACCATGCAGCTCATGCCAGCATGGGAAATGGAAGTAAAATGCTGATGATGATGATGACGACGAAGAATTCCTCTGCCAGATATTCTAAATGTTCTTCCTCTTGTAAGAACCTTCTAAATATTCCAGAATTTGCTCGAACCGTGTTGTCAGTTTTGAACCCTACTTTGCAAATCAAATAATGATGTATATTTACATTTTTTTTATCTTTAACTTGCTTCAGTCATGAGATCGCGGCCATGCAGGGGCACCACTTTGAGGAATGTTTAGTTGAATGAATTGGCCCTAGTAATTTTTGTGTATTTTCTTTCAAGCCTGGTACTTTTTGCTGAACTGCTAGATTATGAGGACATAAACACACCAACATTGGTTGTCAAGTGGTGGTGAGGGAGAAATACACACACATATATTCACTAGGCTTCTTTCAGTTTCCACCTACCAAATCCACTCAAAGCTTTGGTCGAACTGAAGTTATAGTAGAAGACACTCACACAAGGTGCCATGCAATGGGTCTGAACCCAGAACCATGTGGTTGGAGTGCCAGCTTCTTACCATACAGCCATGTCTGTATTTTCTTCTTTAGCCCTTGACTTTGTCAGTGTCTAAAGGTTTTACCAAATCTAATTAATATTTTCAAGACATTTGAAAAAAAATTCAAAACGAAACATGATACAAGTTATCAAAGAGAAATTATAAATATATTAACACTGCTTCTTTTTTTCCTTTTTTTTCTTTTTACCATTTTTCTAAACTGGTTTCTTTATGAAAAGGATAGTAAAAAGATTTTATTTGTCTATCAACAGATCAATTGATCCCATCCTATCTATTTAAAGATACGAAGCAAATAAATAAATAAATAAATAAACAAATAAATAAAATTAAGAGAGAAAGAAAGGAAGGAAGGAAGAACTAAGCTGAAAAGGTGTCAGCCAGTTTCTTTATTTCTTTTTTTTATGTTTTGTTTTTGTTTTTACTTTTCTGGCACTGAAAACTGATTTATGTATTGTCTGTAGTAAAACTGAGGTTTACATATTTTCAACTCTTAGATCAGTGGGTTTTTAACTGTATTTATCATCACCATCATCATCATCACCACCACCATCATCATCATCATCATCATTATTATGCTCACCACTACTTTCTTATTTTTTTAATTTTTAGTATCAGTTTATTATTACTACTACTACTATTATTATTATCATTATTATTATCATTATTATCGTTATTTCGTTATTTTATTTATTTATTTGTTTGTTTGTTCTTTGTTGTGAGAGGACTCTAGGATATTAAAACAAGAAAAAAATAGCAAGAAATTAATAGTAAAAAAAAACAAAAGAAAAAACAAGAATCAACAACAACAACAACAACAACAGACAACAAACAACAGACTTTAAAACAAATCGATATTACGTCAAAAGAATTCACATTTTGTTTTGAAAGGAAATCAATAAGTATTAAAATGTCCTTCACAATAAACAATATATTATTTCCCTCACAATGTTGCTTTGTCTATCTCTTTTCTTTGGAGGAAAGTTTTGGGTTTCTATAGAAAAACAAGAGAAACTGATAGCAATGGAGGTGGTGGTGGTGGTGGTGGTGGTAGGATTGTTGCTTGGTGCTGCGGATTAAAGAAGATGAAAATGAAAATACAAAACTAAGTAAATATAGTCAAGAAAAGAGACATCATTTATCACTTTGTTTAGGGTATCATCATGGTGGCTTATGAAATCATCTCAGCTCTGTTTAATTTTTTATCTTCTTTTTATTATTTGTTCAAATTTTATTTCTTCTTTGTTCAGCTGTTAAAATCCAATCAAAAGTTTAAACTATAGATAACTTATCCTATTTGAGAAACGAAAACAACTTTTAGCAATTTAATAAATCGTTTTGTTGAGTAACATTGATTAGAAAAAAAGCTTATTGTCTGAGCCCTTCTACTATAGAATGCCACCTTTTTAATAGATCATTTATTGCCAGATACTTCAGATATCAAGTGTTTCCGGACAAGGTAAGAGCCTGTATGTGGTCATTCAACTGGTTAAAAAAGTAGCCAAATCTCCCTCAAATTAATATTGTCTTTAAAGTAGAGGGTGCACAGATTTAGGAACCTAATGTTCATCTAGATACTTCAGATATCAATTGTTTCCTGACTAGGAGGAGGCCTAGTCAAAAAATAGCAGCTAAATCTATCGAGTCATTTGTATTTGAAGGTAAAAGGACTGGTAAATATGTTGCTGACAGGGGAATTCATAACATGTTGTTGCCTGTATTTTAGCAATTTTCAGAAAAGCACAAACGTAAACACACACACATGCACTTACATACATTGATACCTACAGACACATATGCACATATATATGCTTGTGTATACACACACACACACACACACACACACACACACACACACGCACACATATTTTTATTTTCATTACATTCTTTATTTTCTCTCTCTGTTTCTTTCTGTGTTCCTGTCTGTGGAAAAGTGTAGGCTCGAAACGTTAAAGACTTTTTCACTTCCCGAGCATTAAACTAATACATCTGTTTGTTGTTTACACACCCGTCTTCGTCTTTTGTTTTTTTTGTGAATTCTCCTCCTATACATATATATCTGATGGACTTTCTCGTTGTTAGACAATGTATGAGGTCTCAACAATTTCTTACTGAACAAGCACAAAGATGATTTGTCTATAGTGATTAGATGTCTGTGTAGACATAAGCTCACTCCCTCCATCAAATTAACATTACCTGTACAGGTGCAACTGGATACCACATTTTGGATGTTGAAATGATTGCAAAGCAATGTGAAATGAAGTGTTTTGCTCAAGAACACAACACACCACCCAATCTGGGAATCAAACCCACGATCTCGCAATCGTGAGCGCAACACCCTAACCACTAACCCATCTGTCTTCACACACACACAGATAGATAGATAGATAGATAGATAGACAGACTCATAGATAGATAAATAGACAGACAGACAGACAGATATAAGACAAACAATAAGCCTCTGGTTAATCTGGAACTTTAGAGAAGACACTTGCTCAAGGTGTTACACGATGAAACTGAACCTAAAACCACATAACTGGAATGCAAACTTCTTAATCACACAGCCATGTCCGTCTTCAGCTCTTCCTACATCTGTGAATCATGCCCGTAGCAAAAGTATAAAACAGGACATATTCCATTTTATTCTTTTACTTGTTACTCTTCAGAACATCGATTCTGATGTGAACGGTGATCCTCATTCTTTAATCAGATCAAGGTACTTTTACTACGTAACTTATTGTGTTCTGTGTATTCTTGAAGAGTAGAGATAAGATGGCTAAGTGGATATGGCATTGAAATTTTGGACTTTTTCTGAATCATTAGAATAATATTATTTCTAAAAACTAGAGTAAAAGTCACTCTATCTTCTTGTGTGGAAAAGGATAAAAAGTAGCAAGGTTTTGGACGGAGGCTCTTTATCAAGATAGACTAGGGAGATAAAAAGAGGAAAAAAAGAAAAAAAAGCCTGCCTGTTGTAATCAGCAAATCTAGCCTAAAACTTTCAAGTTTTACTTTTCCACACAGCAATACACACACACACACACGCACACATTTTTTTCTTTTTTCAGTAGGTTTACTTTTTGATTACTGTTGGTGCTAGCTTTCACAAATTTCTCAGATTCTCTGCATTTTGTACATACATGCTGGTTGTGAGTTCAAATACATCGCATGCAGTTTATGTTCCTGAACAGTGTTATTTTTTAATCTGAAAAAAAATTGCTTTTATTTATTTATTTTTTCTCAGTTCACTTAGATGTCAGAAAAAAAAAAACTATACGTATAAAGAATGTTACTTGTGATCGACTAACGTCTTATATATGAAGGAAATGCATTATAATTGTGACCTTGGTCACCAGAACCACTGCAACATTCCCCACCACCATCATCATCATCATCAGAAACAACTTCCTTTTCTTTCTTCCTTCGCATCATTTACATTTGTTTTCAACTCCAGCATGGGTTGGATGGGTCTTCATCATGTCTTACTTGGATTTATTGTCCTCTTGAATGTGTTAGCGGACAAGACATCACTCACATATTCTATATCCTTTGGCATGATTTCAATGACACAAATCCTTTTCTGACTCTAATCACCTGACAAAATATGCTGGGTGCATTTTATCAGGGCACCAGCACAAAAGAGGTTTATATACCCTCAGCTAGACTAAAGAGACTTCTCTACTGGAAATGAGACGTTTTGGCGCAGCTGTGTTGGCACAGCCCATTTGGCATTGCTGATTTGACACTGACTTATTTGACATCAGGCATTTAAATGTTTCTTTCACTCTCCTCTCTATCACTCTCTTTTCCTCTTCTCTCTATCACTCTCTTTTCCTCTCTCTCTCTCTTTCCCTCTATATCTCTCTGTCCATTTATGTGCGTAAGCATATTTCCCATCAGGTGTAGGAGGGGAGCATGTGTATTCAATTAATAAATTGGACTGTTTCGCTCTTTCTCTCTATCTGTAAGTGTGTATTTATATATACATATATATACATCTGCATGTGCCAATGTATGTATGTGTGTGTTTGCTGCCAGTGTCAAAACACAATGTCATCAAAGCAAGTTCAATGTCCATTCAGCCATGCCACATTGATAGCATCCAAAAAGCTGCACCTAACCACTTCATTCCACTCTCCACATTATATTGTCTCCATTTAAATGCAAACTAATTTACAGTGTTAATGCCCTCATCTTACGTCACTAACATGATGTATATCCAACATATTCAATATCATAAAAGTGGAGCCAAGCACTGTTCCTTATCCAAAGCCCAACAGAGATTAGAATGTATTTCTTGGAAAGAAACAATATGCTATCCTTAGCTTTGCCTTTGCAAATTTAGTGTAGATTGAATTTTGCATCAAATCACTTGGTAATTAGGGATCCTACCTGACCTTATGCATAGCAAGAAGCCAAACATCAACTGCATGCAAAAGGGTCCATCCTAATTAGATGTCTGCTTTTATCAAGGAATATTAATGAGGTCCTTCATTAGTGTTTTCCCCACATGATGTCATCAATCAATGCATTACGTTTGCCTCTCCCTTTCTCTCATCTTTCGAATTATTTTATTTTGTTGCTGTTCTTCACTGAAGATGTTTGTCCCCAACATCAATTTATTTCTCGTGGAACAGCAAACTTGTGAGTTACAGGTCGGTAAAATTATTGATTTCTTAGAGTGATGTAACAACAAATATTTATGGAAAAAGGATATTCTTAATTAAATAACCTTAGTTTATGATCGGTATATATTTCATTTTTTAAAGTTATTTCTATAGATTTTCTTTAGAAATCAGAGCCAGTGTTGAAAGTTATGACATTTTGCATCTGAATAGGTCTGTGTAAATGACATTATTGAAGTTCAGAGCTGGCTCTAATTTCTGTAGGCAATCTATAGAGATAACTTTAAAAGGTGACTGAATTGGACTGCTAACATTATTGACTTATAAGACTTTCATATACTTGGTAGCATATGATGAGTTCAAGATGAAACATGGTGTCCCTACTACGAATTAATATATATTTACATATATTTTTGTATCATCATCATCAACATCATCTGCTTTCCATGCTGGCATGGGTTGGACGGTTTGACATGCAGCTGGCTAGCAGGGAGCTGTCCAGACTCCAATTGTCTGTTGTGGCATGGTTTCTATGGCTGGATGCTCTTCCTATTTTCATATATGTATATGTATGTCTATCCTTATAGCTCTGCTCAATCAGGATTAAACAACTGAAACCACAAAGCTCAATAGTGCTAGTGAGAAATATATAAACTTCTTTTAAGTATTCAAATATTTTCTCTTTTCATCTCTCTGCCTGTCTGTCTCTCTCTCTTTATATATATATATATATATATATATATATATATATATATATTGCGTGTGTATCGTTGGCGATTTTCTTTCTCTGTCTTCCCTTCTTTGGACGTTTTCTATATTTTTGATGAAGAGCTCCGCTCGAAATGTGACATCCTCTTTCTTTTCTTTCCTTTCCTGAGCGTCCAATAACACTGTACTTATTCCACGTCCTCACGTTGTTGTTTTTTCGTGTTTTTTCTTGCTTGTTCATGTTTGGATTGACTATATATATATATCCATATATATGTGTGTATTGATCTATTCATCTCTCTGTCGATTAGCAAACATGTAAACACTAAGCTGAAAAATAGATGTGACATGCTTTTCTGGTTGAGCAGTTGTTGTTAGGAAGGGCATTGATGTGTTAAACACTTGCTTAACCAATCCTTGCAGATATTGGAATTTCTTCAGCCATTCAGTCCATTCTGACACACACACATGCACATGTGTGTACTGAGTTGATGTATATTAAATGAAGTTTGTCCCAAACACATTATAAATAATTTTTATTTTTTGCAAGTTTAAGTTATTTTCTGAAAGGCCAGCATGAATATAATTATTTTTATTTATGAATTTTCAATATAAATTCTTCATTTTTCTCTGGCTCTTTTTTACTTTTTTCTTGGTGTGTTTTAATATTTTCTTGTCATCATTCTTTATATTTATTTCAGTGTCAGCATTATTTCATAAATCAGTCTTCAGGAGAGAGAGAGAGAGAGAAAAAAAAAGCCATAACAATTGATAATGAGAGAGAAAAATAATCTAAGCAAAAACTATTTATCTGAAATTTATAGACATAAATAACCCCGATAATGATTCCTGATGCCAGGACACCAACAAATTCTTTATTTTTATATTTCGTAGATATATGGCTGCATGGTTAAGAAGCTTGCTTCTCAACCACTTGTTTCTGGGGTCAATCCTACTGCGTAGCATAATAAGCAAGCATCTTCTGTATTACTTTCTGACCATTCAATGTTTTATGAGTGAAATTAAGAATCTGTGCTGAAATCCATCAACTATTTATGTGTGTGTGTGTGTGTGTGTGTGTGTGTGTGTGCATATGTTTATATATATATATATATATATATATATATATATATATATAAACATATGCACACACACACACACACACACACACACACACACACACATAAATAGTTGATGGATTTCAGCACAGATTCTTAATTTATATATATATATATATATATATATATATGTTTTTCTGCAGTCATTTCCCCCTCCATATTTTTAAGAGGTCATGGGCCAACAGGTTTTTGGGATCTGATGATATGCCATAAAGCTAAACCCTTTATAGATGAGAAAATTAAGGTGATCCCATAAACTGGTCTTCCCCATTTTTAATATATACTGCCCTACATCTTAGAGTGTGCTTCTTCTTTTGGATTTATGTTTTCTACAAACGATATATATATAAATATATATATATATATATATATATATATATATAGGTAAATTGAAAATTAGAGGTAATACTTGACAATTGTAACCACTAGCTGGATTTACAATTTATATATATATATATATATATACAATAATAATGTTAGGGACAAAATCCAAAATTACAGGTAAAAACTCAATTAGAATCAATTTATAAAGAATTAAAATTAAATTGAGCTTTATAAATTAAAATATATATAAAAATATATAGTTTTAGGGAAAAGAACCAAGTTTCATGAACTCATCGATGAAAATCCACTATCACATATAGAAAAATTAATAATTAAAAGGACAATAAATGAGTATAATATAATACAAAGTAAATATAAGATAAAGATAATATTATTATTTATCAGGATGTAACTAATGATTTTTGGAAGAGGTTTTTGTTCTAGTGCATGAGTACTTTTGATTAACTTATGTTTGTGTGTGTGCGTGTGTATGTGTGTATCTCTGTCTTTGTGTTAGTGTTTGTCCCCCACCACCACTGCTGGACAACTGGTGTTGGCTTGTTTACATCTCTGTAACTTAGCAGTGCAGCAAAATAGACCAATAGAATAAGTAACTTGTTTTTCAAAAAAAAAAAAAAATACCAGAATCGATTTTCTTGACTAAAAAACTTTTCAAGGTAATACCCCAGCATGGCCGCAGTCTTAATGACTGAAACAAGCAAAAGATAAAAGATATATATATATATATATATATATATATATATATACAGTTGTGTCTGGGGAGAGTCATTCTCTTTTAGTCCCTTATAATTTAACACCCGCACCGGTAAAATTTCCACTCATTTACTTATAGAAAAATAAGTAAATAATTAAGTTTATTTACTGGTGAGTGTGTTAAATTATAAGACACTTAAACAGAATGACTCTCCCCAGACATAACAAAATATGCTTCAACACACGAACTCACATAAAGAATCTTGCAAACCAAATCCCAAAACGAAATATATATATGTGTGTATGTATATATGTGTGTGTGTGTGTGTGTGTGTGTGTGTGTGTGTGTGTATATATATCTGTGTATATATATGTACATATATATATATATATATATAAATTGCTTATATCGTATAAGTTTGTGTGTGTGTGTACGTACATATGTTCTTGTTTTATTTTGTTTGTGTTTGGTGAATTGCAAACATTTTACTGAGCTGTAAATTCAAGGCACATGAGTTGTTTTTGTTGTTGTGGTTGTTGCTGGTTGCATCCGCACATAAGAGACAATTTATCATAATCTTGTATAACTCACATGTATTGAACAATGTATTCATGACGACACAAA
>NC_142948.1:5411540-5429040 GCF_046866305.1 Octopus bimaculoides | reverse complement strand
CCACCATGCTAGACATAGCAGTCAAAACTTTATAAGTTTATATATATATATATATATATATATATAAGGTTGAGGAGGATATTGGATTTAACCAAACCCAAAAGATACAGGTAATACCGAGTAAGTGCTGTATACCGGCTAGTTATGCCTTAATCGTTGTATAAACAGGATTAGGGATTATAAGTTGTGTATTAGCGTGTGTATGTATAAATATATAAAAAGATAAAGAGAGCAATGGTAAAGTTGGAAATATATTTTATGGATAGAGTCTTACAACTTTACCATTGCTCTCTTTACCCTTTTATATATTTATACATACATATAGGAGTGGCTGTGTGGTAAGTAGTTTGCTTACCAACCACATGGTTCTGGGTTCAGTCCCACTGCGTGGCACTTTGGGCATGTGTCTTCTACTATAGCCTCGGGCCGACCAAAGCCTTGTGAGTGGATTTGGTAGACGGAAACTGAAAGAAGCCCGTCGTATATATATATATATATATATATATATATATATATATATATATATATGTGTGTGTGTGTTTGTGTGTCTGTGTTTTTCCCCCCACCTTCGCTTGACAACCGATGCTGGTGTGTTTATGTCCCCGTCACTTAGCGGTTCGGCAAAAAGAGACCGAAAGAATAAGTACTAGGCTTACAAAGAATAAGTCCCGGGGTCGAATTTCTCGACTAAAGGCGGTGCTCCAGCATGGCCGCAGTCAAATGACTGAAACAAGTAAAAGAGTAAAAGATATATATATATATATATATATATATATATATATATATATAAAAAAAAATAAAGCACAGTTTATTTATGATCAGAGGTATTCGTAAACCAAGGTACAACTGTATTAAATGAAAATGAGAAAGGCAGGAGATAAAGCACGATTTATTTGTGATGAGAGGTGTTTGAAAATTGAGGTACTACTGTGTATATATAAATATATAATATTTTATTAATACAATATTGCAAAATTGTAAAAATTGTAAATAATAAAATGTGAAAATCAGACGAAGTTGGAATTTCATTGATTAATATATTCTTCTATACACAATCATACGAACTTGTGTGTGTGTGGGTGTGTGTGTGTGTGTGTGTGTGATAAGCCACCTTTCGGGTAGTTGGCACCAAATAAACTTTGAAATAGCATGCACACATACATTCATACATACACACCTACCCATTCACACACTCACATATTCATACACACACACACCTACATTCATACACATTCATACTCACACACACACACACATAGAAGAAATACTGGTGTATATATACAATTCAGTATGATAGATAGATGTTTCTTAAATTTTCACTTGGAAACCGATAAATGGAAGCCTTGAGTAATTCACAGAAAACTATGGCTGAAGATAAGGATTGTCTTCTGTGTAATTCAGTATATTTTAGGGGTATTTTTTAAACTTGTTTTTGTAAGAATGCAGCCATAGAAAGATCTTCATATCAGATGCATATTCTACACTATTTGTAAAGAGTATAGGAAGAAAGGCTACAAATTGTGCCATAGAATAGAGAAGAAAAAGCAGGCAATAAAAAGACAGATAACTGGCTTGGCACTTTGGTGGAATTCGAGGAGATCAAAATCTATCGATGTTTGCTGCTATTTTGATCAAGGATTTATTATATGTATTTATATTTTTGTTGATTTTTTTTTTTTTCATAAAAACAAAGATTTTAATTGATCTGTAATTGGAAGAAAAATCAACTGTAATGGATGTTCATAATATCATTGATATTATGAAAATGATCTAGAAAACAATTTAAATCTATATTCTTGAGGATAAGAAGCTTATTTTGCAAACCATGTGGTTTAGAGTTTGTGGGGTCTCAGGTTCGTTCCCACTGATGCCATCAACATCTTACCTCTACTGTTCTAGACTCTGGACCATCCTTTCTGCTTTTACATCTCAGCTTTGGCCTTAAAAAATCTTGGACATGCTGGTGCAGAGATACACTCACAGAATAAGGAGTTTGATGTTGCTAATGATTTTTCTTCTGATGACTAATCAATTTAAATCTTTCTTTTTATGAAAAAACTCTATCATCCTCTGCAGGAGGATAAACATTCAGGTCTTCAGATCTCTGGTCCACTCTGTCCTGCTCTATAGTTGTTAGACTTGGACACTGTCTGGGGCCCTTAGTAGCCACCTGAATTCCTTTGGTACTAGGACACTTCACAAGACTATGGGCTGCCATCAGTCCAATTTTCCACAGAAATGGTAATTGGTTTACAGCACAAAAAAATCACTTTAAACTTGCAAAAATAATATTCTAAGTGGTTCATATGATTGGAAATATAATTTCAAAGTATTCACTGTGTCATAGTGAGGATCAGATGAAAGATTTCACAATTAAAAACAAATTAGAGAAAAATATTTCAAATATAAATAAAGCGGAAGTATACAAAAATAAATATTATTTTCCATCTTAGGGCATCTATGGGTCTTTATCCAGCTCTGGTTAAAACTACATACAACCTTAATAAACATAACCCAATCTTTCAAGTTTCAAATCTTTAAAAAATATACAAAGTCACTATAAAAACCTGAAGGGCCACTTGTTAGACACATTAATCATATATTTCTCTTTGATATAACAACAGCTCTTAGTTTACTAGAATAAGCAACCTTAAGCATATCGTCATAACATTATCTCAATAATTGATCTGTAGCTCTCATATTTCATGTGATAATGTATTAGCAGCCTTTGTATGAAGGATTTTTGTGTGAGGCATAAATATAAACATATGTACATAAACATACACACACACACACACACACACACACACACACACACACACACATATATATATATATATATATATATATATATATATATATATATATATATAAGCATATATATATCATCATCATCATCTTATATATATATATATATATATATATATATATAAATATGTATACCAGTTAATAGTTCTTATATTTTTTAGTATCTTTTAAAATATTGTTCTCGTGTTTTTGGAGCGAGAAGATAATGGCAATTTATAATAATTGAAGCTGACAATTTATTTTGATAAAAAGTATTTCAAAAGAATTAAAAGTAAAAAGTTAAAAAAAAGGAAAAAAAAAAAGAAAAATGCATTTAAAAAAAAAAAATCTAAAATTAAAAATACCTCTTTCTTAAACAGGAAATGTATCATCATATGTATATATACACACTGACTATTGCAACATTGTATAAACGAATTTGGAAGAAAAAAAAAGAAAAGAAAGGTAAAACAATGGAAGAGAATCTGGTTATGTAAATTCTTTATCATAAAGATCAATATGCTTACATAGATACATATGCACACACAAACACACACACACATATACATAAATAACATATATATAAATAGATATATGTGTGTATATACATATATATATATATATAATGCACCTAAAATATTTGTATATTTATGCACAAGTAGGCATGCACACTTATTTGTGTGTGAGTGTGTGTGTGTGCATATTTATATGTATATATCAGTATATACATATATGCATATATATATATATACTTTCATATACATACATATATATATATTTTATATATGTACAAATGTGTGTGTGTGTGAGTGTGTGTGTGTGTGCATATTTATATATATATACCAGTATATACATATATGCATATATATACTTTCATATACATACATATATATATATTTTATATATGTACAAATGTGTGTGTGTGTGTGTGTGTGTGAGTGTGTTTGTGTGCATATTTATATATATATACCAGTATATACATATATGCATATATATACTTTCATATACATACATATATATATATATTTTATATATGTACAAATGTGTGTGTGTGTGTGTGTGTGTGAGTGTGTGTGTGTGTGCATATTTATATATATATACCAGTATATACATATATGCATATATATACTTTCATATACATACATATATATATTATATATGTATATGTGTGTGTATTTGTGTGTATGTAAATATGTATCTGTGTGCATGTGCATATAGTGCAATGAGGCTAATGTAAGACCATGTGCATATGTAAACTATACCCCTCCCCTTGCTACTGCATATCCTACTCACCCTAATAAACCTCCATCTCTCCCCTCACACCTCACCCTACCTTTTCCACCACCTTTTTCAAGAAATAGAACAGAAAGTGCAAGAGAGAGAGAGAAAGAGTGCAAGACAGTTGTTTCCCTCTCTGTCACTGCCTAGTAATATAACATCAATGCCTATTGGTTGGTAACTGTACTCATTTAAGTATCTTCTCCATGTTCATTATTTCCTGCTTGAAATTGTGGCTAAATCTTCTTCAAATCGCATACTCCCATCTTAACCCTTTATGACGTTACCCTGCTGGCTAGTGGGGAACTGGCACAATAGGAAACGAAATGTTTTGTTCAAGAACACAATGTGCTACCCAGTCTGGGAATTGAACCCACAATCTAGTGATTGTGAGAGCAACAGCCTAGCCACTAGGCCATGTGGTATATTTATAAAATATGCCTTTGTATCTCAGAGCCTCATAGATTGCTTTCAGATACATGGCATATTTTACACATATGTCTGTTCAAGTGTCATAAAAGCATGAAACTATTGGTAGCTCTTTTGGCTGTGTATTTAAATTGATATTTATCTCTCACTGGACAGAGTAATTTTTTTGTTGACCAAATCTACTCACAAGGCTTTGGTCGGCCCGAAGCTATAGTAGAAGACACTTACCTAAGGTGCCACACAGTGGGACTGGACCCGGAACCATGTGGTTGATAAACAATCTACTTACCACATACACAACAGGAAGCAAATAAATGAACATGAAACCTGGAAGGTTGTCTCTCTTCCTGTTAACCTAATGAAGTTTTCAGTGGCTGTTGTGTTTACCTGAGGCCAACAAACTGTTTACTCAGCAACAACTTCCAATCTGGCCAATGAATAATTGCACCTGTTAAAAAACACAACTATGGGATTTTTTTTTTTTACATTTTGTTACCTGTTGGTCTTGTTTGAATAATAATAAAAAAACAACCTGTTATTCAATAGGTACTCCATTCATGCCATCTACACAAAAAAAATATGTATATTTAAAAAAAAAAACACTTGCAAAATGAATAAGAGTAAAACAAAAATATTAAAAAATAATTCCTGTAAAATATATCATTAATCAAAAAATAATAAGGTCCAGCCTAACCAATTTCAAATAATAATAGTAATAATAATAATAATAATAATAATAATAATAAATAAACAAATAAATAAACCTTTTGTGTGATATTTCAGAAGAATATGGTATTGTATGGAGATATTTCCTCCACCATCTTCCTAAAAAATGCCATTAATCATCATAATTGATTTTTTTTTGTTCTTAAATTATTATTTGTTATTTTATAACATTTATTTCTTACCGTTCCTTGTATGTGTGCGTGCATGCATATGTGTGTGTATGTATGCACGTGTGTATTTGTGTGTGTTTGGCAGTCTTTCCCTCCCTCTTTTTTTTTTTTTCCTTCTTCTTTTCTGTTAGAGGCATGTCTTTTGGCTTTGATCACGTTCTTCAGAAACGGAGAAGAATATGAAGGGCTGTATCCCAGATAGCTGTCTTGTGCTTTTTCAACTTAGTCGAAAATTGCTTCTTCAACCTATTCGTCATCTACTTATTTATTTATTCATTTATTTATTCGTCAGGAAATGATCTATGCAACTTTTGTTGTTATTGTTGCAGCTGTTATTGGTGGTGGTAGTGTTGTTGTTGTTGCTGTTGTTGTGATTTTGGTAAACCTTAACAAGGTGAAGGTGCCCCACAAAGTAATCAGGAAAGCAATTTCCGTAGAAAAGACATGATGGAATAGATCTCCCTTTGTATGTACTTTAACCCCATCGTGGGGTTTCACAGGTGTTGTTGTTGTTGTTGTTGTCTTATTCTGCGGTTTATATCTTTTTTTTGTGTTGTTGTTTTTATCATTTGTAAGAAAATGAGATCGCTATTGTTGTTGTTGTTGTTGTTAATAATAACAATGACAATAATAACAATAACAATAATGATAATAATAATAATAACAGTAATAATAATAATAATAACAGTAATAATAATAATAATGATAATAATAACAGTAATAATAATAATAATAATAATAATGATAATAATAATAACAGTAATAATAATAATAACAGTAATAATAATAATAATGATAATAATAATAATAATAATAATAATAATAATATAAGAACAAAAACTCTTGATATATTTTGAAAACCATGAATAGCAAAGATGATAATAATAATAATAATGACAAATAACAATAATGATGATGATGATGATAAATATAATGATAATGATGATAATAGTATTAATAATAATGATGATGATGATGATGATGACAATGATTTCTGACATTGACTACAAGGGCCCACAAACTGATGGGACGATGATAATGGTGGTGGTAGTGATGATGGTTGTGGTGGTGGTGGTGGTGATGAGAATCATGGCTATTGGTGATGATGATGATGATGATGTTAATGACAATGATGACATGTGTTGTTATTTACTATATTTGTACTTTATTTTATCCCCCCCCCCCGCCGAAAAGGGATAGAAGGCAAAGTTGACCTTAGAAACATTTGAACTAATAATAATAATAACAATAATAATAATAATAATAACAACAATGATGATGATGATGACTCCATTCACTGGGACTAAGATGCAGGAAACTATACAAGGATGAAATATAAAGGTACAAAGGAAAAAAAAAAGAAACAATGACAAGAGATGGGGTGAGGAGGGATTGGAGTGAATAAAAAGAGGCGAGTATAAAAAGGTGAGATCAACAACAGCTACAAAGACACATTAATAAATAGATAACAAGGAATAGCAATGACAATACAGAACAACAAAATAACCATGTTAATCAGGTTAACCCTGATAAATCACTGTGATGTGATAATTCTAACATTGCTGGTGCATCTTATTACACAAGTGTTAGCTTTTGTTAATAGAACGTTTTTTGTTTCTCTGCTTTCTTTTTGGTTTTTAAGAATGGAATAACATCAGAAAAATGTCGTTAAGAGATTCATAGTTTATGGAATGTGCTGTTGTTATTTCATTGGTGTACATTGCTTTCTAGATAATAGGAAATGATATAAAGTTAATCAGTTTGATCCTCCTCTGAGCACACGCATATATATATTAAAGTGTTTCTTTTATTGAGCCCTACTTATTGCTAACACTACTACCGCAAAAAAAAAAAAGAAAGGGGTTTCTACATACTGGCTGACCTGCTAGAAATAGCAACCAAACCCTTTTTCTTTTCAAATTGTGTGCCTTTTACTTATTGATGAAGGGCACTGTGGATATAACGACGTTCTAGACAGGTTGTGTTTGAAAATTAGATGGGATGTTCACAGCTGGAATGTCTCTGGCTACAGGTCTGCTGGATCTGGGCTGATCTCTGACTAAACGACAAAATCACCCCGAAGGGGGTGACTAAATATTGACCCTCCTCCTCCTTCTCCTTCTCCTCCTTCTCCTCCTCCTCCTCATCATCATCACTGACACCACCACCACCACCACCACCATCATCATCATCACCATCATTTTATACATAATGGTGGATTGGCAGGGCCCTTGGCGCATCAAACGAAATGCTTTCCATATCCTGCCTAGGTTAACATTGTCTTTCATCCCTCTCAGGTCAATAAATTACCAGTTATGTATTGGGGTCAGTTTACCAATTAATTCCTTCTCTAAAATTCCAGGTCTTGCACCTAAATTAGAATCCGTTATTATAAAAGCTATAACATTCTTCTACTCAAGTTAACAGAGATAATCTGAGGTTTCGTGACAAAACAAATCTCTTCAGATGTCAAAGACTCTTCCTGAAGATTCTTGCAGATTACAGAATGGCACTCTTCTGCAGGTCAACAATACAAATCACAATTCCATTATCTTTCAGCCTCTCAAGTTGCACTTTAAATATTGTGCCGAGTGCATCAATTTACCATTGAAACAATTATTTTATCAGCTTTCATTTATACGGTCTCTTTATACAGGGTGTCCACAAAGTCTGTGTACATGGGGATTAACACTTACTTTAAGAAATTATTTCTTATATTTAAATGTTTATGTTATGATTTTATTTACTCCATGTACCCACATGGGGATTAATACATACTTTAATTGAGGAATTCTATGGCAGCCTCAATAAGTTTTGTCTTCTCTATGCCAACCTGACCACTTTACCTGTAGATACTGAAGACATCTGATGACTTAGTTGAAATGTAAAAGAGACTTATTTTTAAGACTTTCTGTGTGGAAGAGGCTTTATGCTTTGAACCCCAGGACATTGACCCTAAGACAGAGTTACCTTTTCCTGTAACTTTCACAACAAATGAGTGACAGAGGACCATCTTTTGTTAACACAGACACACACACATACATGCACACGCACACTCATACACATATGTAAACACACACGTACACACATACACACCCACTCACACATACACACATACACACATGCTCTCTCACACACACACACACGTACACACGCACTCACACATACACACATACACACACTCACACACTCGTACACACACACACACAATCGCACATCCACACAGATACACAGTCACACACACACATGCACTCACACACACACACACTCACATACATGCACAGTCACACACCTACACATCCACACAAACTCACACTCACACATACAGTCCCCCCCCACACACACACTGAATTACCAAAAGGTTTCTGTAACCATACACACATGTGGCAAATGCACAGAAATGGACATAAATTTTGGTGAGTGATTCTAAGAGTAGTTAGCAGCAGCAGCAGCAGTTGTTTGCTGGTGAAATACAGACAAATGGTGTGGACACACTGTGATCTATTTTCCCTCTTCTTTCTCCACCACCACCACAACTATTACCATCAACACCACTACTACTACTGCTGCCACGACCACCACCATCACCAAAACTACTACTACTACTATTACCACTACTACTGCTGCTGCTACTACTTTACATTGCACTAATAAACTGGACAAGATGTAAATTAAAGTTCACTGCATATATTATTAGTCATGTGTGTTCAATCAATCCGTGTACCTTTTAATCAATCATCATTAAGTTAAATGTGATCAGTGAAGGGTTTGTAAGGTGGTAGAGTACCTGGGTAGTTGCTGCACCAGTTTGGTGGCCATCAGAACTGAGATGTCTGTGATTTAACAGGGGTGACATCTATGACCATGGATCGATCATTTACGAGACTTCGCCTTTCATTTCTACAAATGTCGTCACACAGTTAATTGTGTGTATTTCTTTAACCTTTAGCACATAGCATTTTCTCTAGAATTACTTCCCCTGCCACTGTCCTGTTATTAGAAGGGAGAAAACTCATACGGTGACATGATGCAGCTACAGTGGGCTAAAGGTCAAATAATAATTGCTTCTAATAGAAGCCTGAGACCAGAAATTTGTGGGGAAGGGAAACAATCAGTAAGATCAACCTCCAGGTATTTGACTGGTAAGGCACAGATGTGTGGTTAAGAAGTTTTATTTCCCAACCACTTCGTTTTGGGTTCAGTCCCACTGTGTAGCACCTTGGGCCAGTGTCTCCTACCACAACTACAGGCTGACTAAAGCCTTATAAGTGTGTATACATACATATATATATATATATATATATATATATATATATATATATATATATATGTATCAGTTATTAAATTTTTCATTAATTCATTAGTGGATATGAATTGAAACAAGTTGTTGGATATATATTTGTTCTTTATGGCTGGTCTCAGCTGGTTGGTAAGGAGGGTCCCAATGATACTGAGATTGCCCCTGTTATGCTGAATGACCCTGGTAGATACTTTGAAATCCTAGATCTGGCACAACACCTACAAAAGTGCTGAACCCACGATTTTATCACACACAGTGGGTTGAAATGTAAATTAATTTTAGCAGAAATGCAAATCAAGCCATAAAGAGCCAGTACAACCACTACAGGGCATTCTGCCCATCATTCAAATGATTTTGCTATCTCGTTGTCCTTTTAACTATAATGATGGTGGATGGATGAATGGACAGATAGCTGGACAGACAGATGGAACAAAAAAAGGTGTGCTAAAAATATGACCTTTAAAGAATTTGGCAGACAAGTGACCCAAGTCCTTTGATAGTATACCATGCTTGTGAAGACCTGTCAAGCCACACCACCATTACCACAACCATTACCTCCACCATCAACAACACAATGACGATGATCACCACCACCACCATCATTTCCACCACAACTATCATGACGACGACCACCACCACTATCACCACCACATCCACCACTATTACCACCACCACCACCACCACCACCACCACCACCACCACTGCTACAACCACCACTATTGTTAACATCACAAATGCAACCATCACTTCCACTACCTCCACCACTACCACCACCACCACTACCACTATTTCCACCACAACTATCACAACGACGCCGATGACCACCACCACCATCACCACTGCCACTACAACCGCCACTATTGTCAACATCACTACTGCAACCATCACTTCCACTACTTCCACCACCACCACCACTATGACCACCACTAACTAAACCATTAGATAAAAGTTACGTAGGGCGGAGCTAATATACGATTGAAATAACGAGCTAATTGGTTACTGTGATTTATTTATTTATCCATTCCTGCAAACTCATGAATTAACAAACAATTAAAATGTATTCCTTCATTGCTTGCCCTCTCTTCTTTTTCTTTTATTATTTCTTCTCCACCCACTTCCTCTTCTCGCATCTCACCCCAATTTCCCTCATCACGGTATTGTTCCAGTCCGATGCACATGGGTGCATTTCACTGCAACACATATGTCAAGCCGAGCCAGCCCAGCCCAACCAAGCAGAGGGATGCAATATAAAATCCATTTCTTTCTAGACCTCCCTGATAATTTCTCGGTATGGTATTTCAGCTCCCTAACTAAATCCCCTGATCGCCTGCCATCCAGCCATTCAGCTATTGCTAACGAACTTGGCTTTCCTGATTGCCAGTAATTAATAAGATCGTTTGCTTCAACTGAAATCTCATTGCATTTTCAAGTTCACCTTCAGCCATTCTTCCTGTTTCTAAAACCAACCAATTCTGCTCAACCGACCGGAAGAAAGCCAGAAAAATAATAAAGAAATATGATGGCATTATTACATAATGTTCTTACTGTTAATATTATTATCATTATTTGTTTAATAGTATTGGGAATCCTTCTTCTTCTTCTTCTTCTTCTTCTTCTTCTTCTTCTTCTTCTTCAATAAAAAAAGTACCAGCTGAGTGCTGGGGTCAACATAATCAACTATTCCACCTCCCCTAAAATTTCAGGCCTTGTGCCTATAGTTGAAAAGATTATAATTATTATTATTATTATTAGTAGTAGTAGTAGTAGTAGTAGTAGTGGTAGTATTATCATCCGTCTTTATGTTCTGAGTTCAAATTCTGCCTAAGTCAACTTTGCCTCTCATCCTTTCGGGGTCGATGAAATAAGTACCAGTTGAACTTTTGGGTCGATGTAATTGACTTACCTCCTCACCTGAATTTGCTGGCCTTGTGACAAAATTTGAAACCATTATTTAACATTACAATTATTGAGTGAGAGAGCAGTGCATGCCATCAAAGTGACACTGGGGTACAAATATACAAAGCCCATTATACCCATCATGACTACCCATTTGATAAGGGTACATTAGGTAAATGCATCACAACCATATGTGCATGACAAGGTGATCTCATATCATTGTTGTCATCATCAACAACATCAACATCATCATCATCACATTTGCTATCGTTATCATCATCATCACCATCACCATATCATTTACTTAGATATCATTAATTTTCTGTAAAGGTTAGAGCCTAAATTAACTATTAGTTTGGTTTTCAAAATTTCAGTTTATATTTTTGACATTTTAATTTGAAATAAAGAAACAGAAAAAAAATATATATATAATCAGAGAAAGAAAGAAAATAAAAAAAAACTGCAAAATTTCCTTATTTTCCTGTGTTCAGGCTAAAAGCTGTCTCTAACTGTTATTCACTGCTCAACCATCATCGAATCATTTTCATGTCATGTCTGGCATTTTCGCGTCAAGAATTTACTCAATGTTTTCTCATAATTATTCATTTGCCCCAGTAATTATAACATGCTAATTAGCTATTTTTTCGCAACATTTTCATGTGCTTCATTGACATCATTTTGTATCAAATTACAAAGGGGTTTTCTTTTTTTTGTGCTATATCAATGGTTCTCAACTAAGGTCCATGTGGACTTTAGAGGTCCAAAGATTTTATTGGTACAAATTCTTGGGCAATTAATTGGTTATACTTCTACAGTCTTTGATCATTTACTTGTTTCAGTTATTAAATTGTGGCCATGCTGGGGCACCACCTTGAAGAATGTTTAGTTGAATGAATCCCCACCTCTCAGTAGTTTGATTTTTAAGTCTTGTGCTTATTCAATTGGTCTCTTTTTCTGAATTGCTAAGTAATGGGATGTAAACAAACCAGCACTAGTTGCCAGATGGTGGGGAACAAGCAAAAGCACAAGGACACGTGCAAATAGCCATATATATATATATACATATATATATATATTGCTGAGTGGTTGGTGTTGTAGCCTTCAACCAATGCCATCCAACATGTTAGGCAGGCAGACCAGCATTCATCCTGAATGGAAAGCCAGTCCATCACACGTTTATCAACTTAAGACTGAGTGACAAAGGGCAACGTTAAATGAAGAGTCCTGCTCAAGAGCACAGTGCACCACCGGCCTGGGAATTGAAAGCACAGTCTTGTAATTGCAAGTAAAAACACCCTAACCACTACACTATACACTTTCATACACACATGCATGCACGCATACATACACCCAGCCTTACCTAAATTCATTATAATTTGAACCCAAAACTATTTGATGATTTATATCTCATCAGTTATCTTGATCTTGTCCAGCATTTAGGTATATCACAAATAAAATAAATTTAATTAGTTGAGCCGCAATCTATTTGGTGGTGTAACGAAAGAAGAGGAAGTGAAAAGCAAATGGAGAAATTCGTGGAAGGAACGCTTGTTAGTCGTAAGATGTCAAGGTTTATTTATTGGAGCCAGAGATCAGATGATAAAATTCCTGGTGATAGTGATGAAATATGTACCACTCTGTGTGCACATCCATACTTGCCATACACTCTTGTATACTTAGACGCAGGCATACATTCATACGTCTATCCATCCATCTATCTATCTATCTATCTATCTATCTATCTATCTATCTATCTATCTATCTATCTATCTATCTATCTATCTATCTGTCTTATCTGTGTGTGTGTGTCTAATATATATATATATATATATATATATATATATATATATATATATATATATATGCGTATACATGTATCTAGGCATATGTACATATATTTATGTATGTATATATGTCTATACACACACTTTCACATGCACACACACACATACACACATTTAAAATGCTTACATGAATAATATATATTTGCAGATGGGAAATTCACAATAGAAATATTTAAATGCATTACAGTTACATACATACATACCTTCATAACTACACACACAATCACACATGTTATATATATAGTTTATCTATATATCTCTTTATATGTGTGTGTGTGTGTGTGTATGTCTATAAACACATGTACGCATATACATACATATACATGTGCATACATATATGACTTCGATAATAGATGATGCTATCACACTGGTGTGAAATGCAATTAAACAAAGCAAGTACTTGCTACTTTCAGGTATTAATAATAAATATCTTCTTAAACACCGACATTACATTGATATATATACACACACACACATTCTCTCTCTTTCACACACAGACTCAAACATATACATATATGCATCTGTGCAAATCATATATATATATATATATATATATATATATATATATATATATAATTATATGTATTTCTTCTATCTTAATGAATAAAAATTCTTCGGATAGAATAAATGGGTTAATAGAAACCAAGGTAGCAAAGAACACAAAATAACTGTGGTGTAGTAGGTTGTAATCCTTTGAAACATATGTAGGAATAAAGTATGCAATTATAACATGCGTTTTCTCCATTCCTTAAATTTTTAAATATATATATATATATATATATATATATATATATATGCATGCGCTTAATTCAATATTGGCAAAATATGGGGCATACACCCGACTTTTAATTATTGATTTCTAACGAAATATATTGATTTTACTAACTACAGTAAGTACTAATGACACACATATTACATTCTACAGATGGTATAAATCTCATCACTAGTATTCTGCCTTGAAACTATGGCAGAAGATATTAAAGGTTGTAATTTGAATAGTGAAGACAATGCCTTCATCCTTTTATTACTGTGTTTGTGTTGAAATAACCTGCTTTTGTTTCATGGCTCAGTGGTTAGAGTGTTGGGCACACGATCAAGAGATAGTCAGTTCAAATCTCGGACTGAGCTGTGTCTTGTGTTCTTGAGCAAGACACTTTATTTCATGTTGCTTCAGTTCACTCAGCTGTAGAAATGAGTTACTATGTCACTGGTGTCAAGCTGTATCGGCCTTTACCTTTCTCTTGGATAACACCGGTGGTGTGGAGAGGGGAGGCTGGTATACATGGATGACTGCTGGTCTTCCATAGCATTTGGATTATTCTGTTAAATGTGATGTTTATTCATTCACAGTGTTTGGAATTCATCATGCTTTGAGATTTTGATGATGCGATTGCTTACAGTTCTATATTTGAGAGAAAAGGAATTATGTACATTATTTATATTATTTACATTTGACGGATATTTAAAGAAGCATAGGAAAACATTAAATTTATAAGCCCTAAAATTCACTCCATAATTGCCCTCGGGCATATATGGCGTAGTGGTTAAGAGCGTGGGCTACTAACCCCAAGACTCCGAGTTCAATTTGATGCAGTGACCTGAATAATGATAATAATAATAATAATAATATCGAAAAATATTAGGGGAAGTCAAAAATTATCTTCACTTTCACCATAACATATCTTTATTATTGTCACACTGCCTGCTGCGAATGCGTGCTTATAGTTGGTACTATTGTGGTCTTGTGATCGAAGTTTGAGCCCTGTTTGTGCCATTTTTATTTCTGGCATCAGGTAGAAGTGTCTATGTGGAACTCAAGCAGTGCCACATAAAAGCCCCCAACACCATCTGTAAAGTGATCAGAGTTAGGGCATCCAGCCGTAGAAACCAAACCAAATCAGATCAGACTGGAATCTGGTGCAGCTCCTCAGCTTGCCAGGTTCTGAACACACCATCCAACCCATGCCAGCATAGATAATGGGCATTAAATGATGATTATGATATATATATATATGTATGTATATATACACACGTACATATCTACATTGTAATTGAAAGGGTTTGATTCCCAGTGCCTTTCAGTTCTAATGTATTAAAGTATACTCCACATTTATATTGAGTCCTGTAATTTATCACTTCTGTTGCTTCAACAGAGATTTTTATTAAAATGAATAATCAAATATTTATTGAAAGTTTAAAATATCTGATGTTTCTCTCTGTTCCCTTCAGTGAAATCCCAGTTCAATAAATCACTCGTATTGGATGAAACTTCTTTTCATAGTAAAACGTGTGGGCAGAATGCTCTGCTTCATTGATAATCTCGCTTTATTCAGTGCAGCATAATGACATAATGTGCCTGTGTAGCAGCTTCTTTTTTGAATCATTCCCTTCAGCAGAAATCATAGATAAAACACACAGATACAGTCACGTATATGCATAGATATACACACACATACAAGCGTGCATGCATGCACACACCAAACACATAGATACAAACACATGTACACCAAAACAAGCTCACACACAAACACACGTGCACATGCACACACACATATATACAGATATACACATATGATATGGGTGTACCATTGTGCATGAATGTAGATGTGTGTATGTGTGTGTGTATTATGTATAAATATATATATGTATCATATATATATATATATATATATATATATATATATATATATATATATATATATATATACACACACACATAAATATATATCTTAAACATACATACACACACATAATATATATATGTATATATATATATGTATATATATATATATATATATATATATATATATATATATATATATACACATATACATATATATACATTATATATATGTATATATATGTATATATATGTGTATATATATATGTATATATGTATATATGCATATATATATATATATGTGTGTATATATGTATGTATATATATATCTTCCCCCAAATAGAAACCACAGATAAACATAGACACATTCACACATATGTGTAGATACACACATACATATACACACACATATGCGGATATACACATATTACATGTGTGTGTGTGTGTACATATACATGTGTGTGTGTGTGTATAAGATATATATATATATATAAGATTTATATATGTAAGATATATATATGCATGTATGTATGTACGTATGTATGCATGCATGTATGTATGTATGAATGTTTATATATATAATGCACAACACACATTTTCGGATAAAAAGAAGGCAAAGTTTTATTTTGAAAACTATTTTTCCTTAATTGACTTATTTTTATTAATTTCTTCATTCATTTTCCTCTCAACATATTTTATCCTTTTAATTTCTTCTTCATTTATTATTTTCTCATTTTTTTAACTGAAAATTTTGCTTTTGTTACTTTTGCTTTTTCCTCACCCTTACCCCCACCCCTACACTGAAAGACAAGACTGTTTTACTCCTCGCCATCCTGAACCTCCACCCAGCAAAAACAAAAAACAACAACAACTTTTGTTTCCTCTATTTTTTTCTCTTGCGTATGTTTTCTTTAGAGATCTAATTAGATCATTCTAGCAATTGGATTCCATCCATTTTAATTATGAAAATCTATAGACCGTATTTCTCAATTTTTAAACTAAACAACACTTCTTTGCCACCATCATCTCCATCGAAAAAATAATTAAGTTGATGTTATATGATGATAATTATTATTATCATCATCATCATCATCATTATTATTATTATTATTATTAGTAGTAGTAGTAGTAGTAGTAGTAGTAGTAGTATTGTGGCAAGCTGGCAGAATCGTTAGCACGCGAGGCAAAATGCTTAACGGCATTTCGTCTGCTGCTACATTTTGAGTTCAAATTCTGCCAAGGTCAACTTTGCCTTTCATCCTCTGGGGGTCGATAAATTAAGTACCAGTTGGACACTGGAAGGGGAGAGGGTCGATGTAATCAAATTAGTCCCCTCTCCCCACACAAATCTGAGGCCTTAATATATTACTGGTATATGACTTCATCAATCCTAAAATGTCGAAGAAATAAAAAAGGTAGCAAACACAAGAAAAGCTATCAGAGGAATGGC
>NC_142948.1:5404040-5406540 GCF_046866305.1 Octopus bimaculoides | reverse complement strand
TAAAACGTTTTCAGAGAGAGAGAGAGAGTGGGGAGGGTTGGCACTCTTGCCCAATACAAACATTATGAGACTGTGCAGTTTTTTCTTAACTTAAAATCTATCTTACATCAACTCTCGTAATGTCACACGGGCAAACAGTCGCAGAATTCTACATATGTAACAGCAAGATTTACGTGAAACACGAAACCTCTGCAATGTGGCCAGTGCCTGCGGCTGTATATTCATATACATACATGTATACATACATGTATACATACATACATAACGTACATAAATAATTTAAATGTCAATAAGTCAGCCACAACAGCCAGATATTATATTTGTTGGCATGTAATAATATTGTTCGACTGTGCAAGAATCTTCACAGCCTGTTGTCCAAGTTTGCAGTCTTGTAGTTCGGTTGTGTTCTTCACCTGAGCACGTGGTATCTGAAGCGTCAAAAATTATTAGCAATAGGTGTGACAAGGTGAAGGCAGGTGATATATCATGAGGATAAAGATAAGATAGTCTATGGAATTGGTAAGTTAGTTAGAAATGGTGTTTGAGTTGGCTAGAATCTGGTTGGAATTAAACTGAAGTGGTGATATATAGAAATGTGTGTTTATATATATATATATATATATATATATATATAGAGAGAGAGAGAGAGAGAGATATGTGTATATATATATATATATATATATACATGTGCGTGTGTGTGTGTGTTTATAAATCTTGTGTTGTGAGTCGATGGTGTATATGTGTGTGTGTGTGTGTATATATATATATATATATATATATATATATATATATATATATATATCTAGAAGTGTATGTGTTATATGCCTTTATAAATGTGCATATATGTTTGCATATATATATATATTTCTGGTGCAGCCTCCTGACTTCCCAAACCCCAGTCGAACCGTCCAACCCATGCCAGCATGGAAACGGATGTTAAACGATGATGATTTTCCTAAACATCCACATATATAAATATATATGTATATATATATATACATATATATATACATACATACATACATATATAAATATACAAATATATATAAAGTAGTATATCAGCATATTGGTTGAGTAGCTAGTGTAAGAGAAAATAGCTTGGCAATTTTTATATTCATTTTCTCTGTTAGGTTTTGAGTTCAAATCCAATCTTACACCCTTTCATGAAAATATATATACTAGTTTACGAATACTGTGCTAAATTAAATTTTCTCCAACATAGGTATTCATCACTCAAGAAATGCCTGTCTGTCGCACGATTACTCCTTTTAGCCATCTGAGTGGACTGGAGCAACATTAAATGAAGTGTTTTGCTCAAGGACGCAACGCATTGCCTGGCCTAGGGATCGAAACCATGATCTTACAATCAGATGTCCAACACCCTAACCACTAAGCCATGTGCATCCACTTTCTAATGAAATTACTGTTCATATATTATTAAGTTTGCCAGAAACTAAACTATTGTTTAATTATCCCTTTATGACTCTTCCATCCACACTGATTAGTTTTCATGTTATTTAATTGTTATTAATTGCTGGATAACAATTAAACTTTATGTATTAATTAATGGCTTAAGTTGTGATAGAAGAGAGAAATTTAACTTTGAATACTTTAAAACATTCGGTTGGTTGGTTGTAACATAGTCATATAAATGGTCTTAAATGAGTTGATGTCAAAAACATTCAGAAATAAATTTATTAATGTCATGGTTTTGCTGTTTTATTCTGTAGTTCTAATATTGGAAATTCCTGATATAGCTTTCCTTCGAATAAATAATACTAGATTCTGACTTCTTCTTCCTTCCTTAACTTGGCTGCAAACCTCAGCTACAGTGGAAGGAAGTATGGAACTGAATAAACCGTTTATTTGTCCTTATCAAGAAAATGATGATATATATACATATATATATATATATATATATATATATATATATATATATAAAGGTTATGAAGGGTATTGGAGTCAACCAAACCCTAAAGATACAGGTAATACCGAGTAAGTGCTGTATACTGACTAGTTTTGCCCCTGATGTGGTTGCAACATGAGTGGGGAATATAACATGGGTCCTGTATTAGCATTTGTGTGTGTATATATATATATATATATATATATATATATATATATATATATATATATATATATATATATATATTCTCTTACTCTTTTATTCTTTTACTTGTTTCAGTCATTTGACTGTGGCCATGCTGTAGCGTTGTCTCTAGTCAAACAAATCGATTACAGCAGTCACTTGATCAATTCCGAGCGATATATGAAGACGGAATTTTTATATTCCGAAATATTATTATTTTATCAGACTACGGATAATTAAATTATAACAGTTATTATTATAGTCCACTCTGAATTGCTGTGCCATTCAAGACACATTTCATCCTTTCGGGGTCGATAAATTAAGTACCAGTTATGCACTGGTGTCGATGTAATCGACTCAGTTCCTTTGTCTGTCCTTGTTTGTCCCCTCTATGTTTAGCCCCTTGTAGGC